>NC_081184.1:83369527-83607204 GCF_029867415.1 Vicia villosa
CGTTTCATGGTGATTCACGGTGGTTTATGGTGGTGGCGATGAAGATTTTGGGTTTGTGTTGAGAGAGGGAGAAGAACAAGAGAGAGGGATAGAGACCGAGAGGGAAGAGAGAGAAAGAAAGTGAAAAAATGAAATGGAGAGTGAGAGAGAGGAGATGTAGTCTTCATTCAACCATCTGATCCATGACATGTGGCTTCTCGATAGCCACATGTCCCACACATGAACTTTGATTCGGTGTGCACACCTCACCATGCTCCCTAGATCCAAACGCATGCAGACCCTTAGATGTTTGATAACACGATTTTATATCGTATATTTAGCTTAAAATCCATAGATATTTATAGCATTTCCCGTTTATTATGTTAATTTATTATGATATTACGCGAGTATTTGCTTTGTTTCAGGTTTTACACTTCAATTACGACTATTTGCGAAAAGGAAAGAAAATAGAGCTTAAATGACCAATATTTATGCTTAAAAGACGAAAAAGGAGTGCTGAAGCGAAAGAGGGGTGCAATTAGGACCCAAAAGGCCCAAAAGGCGCGTGGCCCAAACCTGCCCAGCAAGTGGAGACGCACGTCTCCACGTCCTCTATGCCACGTCAGCAAAGGGAGACGCACGTCTCCATGTTCCTACATCTCCTCCACTTGAGACGCACGTCTCAAGTCAGTCAAGCTGCCTCCTGAAGAAACGGAGACGCACGTCTCCACGCCCAGTCTGCAAAAAGTTCCTATTTTCACGCAACGTCACAGCAAAACCTCTCCTATAAATAGGACCTGCTATCTCACTTCCAAAGGGTCCGATTTCCTGCCAACGAAGTGCTGCCGAAATTGTACCGCGAACCGCTTTTCTTTATTCTTCTTTCATTCAACCGTTTATTTTCTCACAACGATTTCTACACTGGAAATTGTTGTGAACTTTTCATAGATCTAGCCTTACGTTAGATTTATCGTTTTATTTCCTTGTTTTTATTTTCTGCTATTTAAATTCCGAAGAACGATCCAGCCAACCTGTGGTGGAAGTTCGGTACTTGAAGATCCAGTTACCATTTATTTAATTCAGGTTTTTATTTACCGCCTTATTTATATTTATTTGCATGATATATTGTATGCCATTTAATATGCTTATTATTATGAACCGAACCGATTTATGCATGTTTAATCGTATTAATATGTCTGGCTAAATTACTAAAGGTGTCGGTATGTAAAGTAAGTTAACCGTAGGGATCCGAAATAAATTGGCTTAATTATGTTTTACTAACTATCACTTGTTTTTGTTTATATGTCTAATTTAATTAGTAAGTCTTAAAACCGATAGAGCGAAAGTTTGAGGGGTTAAGACGGTCAAAGGTTAAAATCAATAGAGCGAAAGTTTGAGATCTTTAACCAGATAGTAGACATAGGACATTAGTTTTAAGGATGGCGAAAGCGTATTAAAACTAATTGGAACTTATTTATTTTCAAAAATTGTTTTTACACTCGAGCGGGATGGCGAAAGCGTACGTTAGGGATATTAGCTTGCTCCGAGTCAACAGAGCGAAAGTTTGAGATTAGGAGATTTAAATAGATAACAACCTCATAAAATAGGCATTTTATTAATTACGTTGTTTCCAAAAAGCTCTTCTAAAATCTAATGGGATGGCGAAAGCGTACATTAGGATTAGGATAGTAGTCTGACTCAACAGAGCGAAAGTTTGAGACGAGGATTTTTAATCAATTGAATTAGTAAAGATTTTTAATTTGATTATGCAAAAGCCAATGGACCTTCGGATTACCTTTAGTTAAACGAAATACATACTGATACCTGTCTTTTATTATTATTCTTTATTTTCTCACAATCACTTTCCCTTAGGAACAATCGAAATTTTAGTACTCCTAGCTTTACATAGTAACCTTAGATAACGGTAGATCGATTCATAGTCCCTGTGGATTCGATATCTTTTAAAACTACACGACACGACTGTGCACTTGCAGTTATCAGATTTATAGACACGTAAAGTCGCGATCAAGTTTTTGGCGCCGTTGCCGGGGACTATTTAAGTCGATATCGTAACTCACTGTTACACCGTAGAGACTAGGATTATTCTTCCCTTTCTTTCTGAACGATTGTATGCCAAATACTCGTTCACAAGGAGGAGATTTAATACAACGAATTAACGAGATCGATCGTTTCATTAACGTCAAACGTCGAGCTCGCAATCTTCCCGAAGTAGACCCAATTCCGATTGATCAGGAATTGATTTTTACTGATCCAACGAATCAATTCACCCCAAAGTTAGAGATGGCTGCTCTTCGTCCTCTTAGAGAATATGCCGCTCCTTCGCGCGCTGAACCGCACTCAAGCATCGCACCACCTGCGATTGAGGCGAACAATTTTGAACTGAAACCTTCACTGGTCCAAGCTGTTCAACATAATCAATTCTCTGGAAGCCCTGTAGACGACCCTAACCTCCATTTATCTGTGTTCGTGCAATATGCCGATATTGTCAAAGCTAACAACGTTAGTTCCGAAGCTATTCGATTACGTCTCTTTCCTTTCTCCTTGAGAGATAGAGCTAGAGCGTGGCTTCAATCCCTGCCTTCGAACTCCATAACCACATGGGACGAATTGAAGAGAGTATTCTTAGCTAGATATTTTCCGCCTAGCAAAACTGCTATGCTCAGAGGTCAAATCAACGGATTTACCCAGAAAGATAACGAATCACTCTTCGAACCTTGGGAACGTTATAAGGACATGCTTAGACTATGCCCTCATCATGGACTCGAACCATGGCTGATCATCCATACTTTCTATGGTGGTCTCTTATATAACACTAAAATGACTATAGATGCCGCTGCTGGCGGAGCATTAATGGACAAGCAACATGATGAAGCATATAACCTCATAGAGAACATGGCACAAAACCATTACCAATGGGGTGGAGAACGAGCCGCTATAGAGAAGGCCCAAACCAAAGGAGGAATGTACGAAATAAGTGGTATAGACCGCGTTAATGCGAAAGTAGACGCTTTAACTCAAAAGATCGAGAACTTAACCGTCACTCCATCAGCCACCGCTGCTGCCGTAATACCTAACTGCGAGATCTGTGGATTGACTGGACATGTAGTTGCCGAATGTCAACTCTTGACTGGAACCCCATCTGATCAAGTAAATTATGCTCAAGGAAACCCTTACTCTAACACGTACAACCCTGGATGGAAGAACCATCCGAACTTTTCCTATAAAAACAACAATGCGTTGTACGCACCTGGACAAGCACCTGCTGTACCACCTGGCTACCAAAAAGCGCCTGTAGCTGCTCAAAACACTCCTAGGAAGTCAAATCTAGAAATCATGATGGAAAACTTTATAGCTTCCTAACAACAAACCAACAAGGACTTCCTGAATCAAAATATTCACAATAGCGAGCAACTAAAACAACTATCAAACAAAGTAGATGCTTTAGCTACGCATAACAAGATGCTAGAAACTCAAATCTCACAAGTAGCTCAACAACAAGCACCTACCGCTGCCCCTGCTGGCACGTTTCCTGCTCAACCACAACCTAATCCTAAAGGACATGCGAACGCAATAACACTACGAAGTGGAACGAATTACGATGGACCAGCTGATCCTCGAACTCAAAACGTACCCATGTCACAACAAGAGCCAAAGGAGACCCAAAAGACATCAAACGATGACCAAACTGCTAAGACTAAAGAGACCCATAACGAAGTGGAATCTGAAAAGGAAAAACCTTATGTTCCACCACCACCTTATAAGCCGCCAATTCCTTATCCTCAGAGATTAGCTAAATCAAAAACCGAAGCGCAATTTAAAAGATTTGTAGAACTTCTGAAGCAATTAAACATAACCATACCATTCACAGAAGCCATAACTGAAATGCCTTCGTACGCTAAATTCCTAAAAGAAATCTTATCGAACAAGAAGAAACTAGAGGATAACGAAACTGTGACGCTTACCGCCGAATGTAGTGCTATCATCCAAAATAACATGCCTCCAAAACTGAAAGACCCTGGTAGTTTCTTTATACCATGCGTAATAGGTAAAACCATTATAGAGAAGGCCTTGTGCGATTTAGGGGCTAGTGTTAGTTTGATGCCTCTTTCAACCTGTAAGAAACTAAATCTAGGTGAGCTTAAAGCAACAAGAATGTCTCTTCAACTAGCAGACCGTTCAGTAAAATACCCTGTAGGAATGTTAGAGAATATCCCTGTTCGTGTAGGTCAATTCTACATCCCAACTGATTTCATCATTATGGATATTGTCGCGGGGAAAAATCGTTGTCTTTTTTGGGATGAGACACCTGATGCCTTCTTTGGGCTCGAGTGCTCAAAAAAATGATTTTTCTTTTGTACGGACCAAACTTTTTATTGTTTCCAAAAGAGGAAAAGGAAAAAAGTTGCAATAACCTAAAAGTGGGGGAGAGATCTTGGGTAAGAGGGTTGGTTATACGAAGGGAAGGTATTAGCACCCAACGTATCTATAGTACTCTATAGGTTTCTTTGTTTTATTTATTCCATTCTTGAGAGGTTCTTGTGAAATAGGTGGGACCTAAGGTGTTTGTTTGATTATGCTCGCAAAGATCATCGCGATCCTCTGCATACATATCCCTTAGAGGGAATCAGAGCATCTGTAGCTCGGGGTCTACGGGTGCTAAGATTTGAATGGTTTTTTTTTGTTTTGTTTTGCTCGCCAAGGATCGACCTTGTGCCTACGTATTCTCAAAGGGATGTTGAGAAAGTCAGAGCAATCGTAGTTCCCACTTATGCTAGTGGAAGCAAAGGAAAATAGACAAATGTCGTCTAAATGCTAGATGTATCTAATCTATATCATCACATACATCTGTTTGATTTTGTTTGAAAATCTTTTCATTATAAGCCCGGGGCCATGCCACTTAGGGTGCTTAGAATGATAAAGATGTTTTTGTTTGTTTAACCAGCCTTGTGGCAAAAACTTTCAATGAAGTCAGCCTTGTGACAAAAAGTTTTGATTAATCAGCCAGCCTCGTGGCAAAAGTTTCAATGAAGTCAGCCTTGTGACAAAAACTTTGATTAATCATCCAGTACGGTGGTAAAACAGTTTGATTGATTAGCCAGCCTTGTGGCAAAAAGTTTGATTGATTGATTGATTGTTCGTGATGATATATAAGAGATACTCCTAGCATAGAGATGAAAAATGTCTAATCTCCTAGGGTATTTGTTTTGGATATTGGGGATGCTTATAAGAAGCCCGTGGGTCCTTGTACGAAGCCCAAGAGGAGGCTATCCGAGGGTCCTTGCATTGTAAGCCCAAGAGGAGGCTATGGGGAACCTAGTGTTGTACTAAGTTAAACAAGCACACATATCACACATATGAACAAACATGAACAATTATTAACAAACATGAACAGGTATGAACAATTATATATATATGACAAAGTGTGTGTATATAATGGAGTTTATGAAGGAAATATACCTGTAAGCATGATCCATTTGTATACACAGGGGCTCGGGACTCACACTCGGGGAGAGGTCCGCTTGAGTTTATTCAAAGTTATGTAAACAGGTTTTTACAAAAAGGGCTTGGGACTTATACCTACATGGAGGCCCATGGTATTTTTTGGGAAGATTTAAAGAAAACCTTCATTTTTGGTTTGTTATTCAAAGTTCAAAATCAAACTGATCGAGATATGTACAAAAGGCGTACAATGAAATACCTAATTTCATGTACTTGAGTGGGTATGTACAAAAGGGCTTGGGACTTATACCTACATGGAGGCCCGTGTTTTATTTACAAAACATGGTTGATTGTTTTTATTTACAGACGCGAGGTTTCGCTTTTGAAAAACTGTTTGAAGATTTGTTTTGAAAGAAGTTTATTCTGTTGGAAGAAAAACTGTACAAAAAGAAAAGAAATGGGACTTACACTCTCTAATATTCGAGAGGCCCCTGTTTTATTTTCATAAAACAGGGTGGATGGTTTTGAAAAAAAGATGTGAGATTTATTGTTTTAAAAACAGTTTGAAAAGTATTGTTTTGAAAAAGTTTTCTGTACAAAGAAAAACTGTAAAAGGAAAAAAAGAGTGGGTCTTATACTCTCTAATATTCGAGAGGCCCCACATCGTTTTGAAAATCAATTGATCAATTAAAAAGATTTAATCAATAGTTTCAAAAAGAAATGGTTTATGGTTTTGAAAAGAATGATCGTTTGTTTTAAAACGGTTTGAATTTGAAAGAAATCAAATTAATTAAGATAAACACAAAGATTACACTTAATTAACACCTAAATGATTAGGGTTTGATCACAAAATATTTACAAGTGATTATGTTAAAAAAACAAATGAAAAATAATATTTTAAAGTATTTAAAACACTTAAAAATAAGTCATTTTAAACCTATTTAAAAATGTATCAAATAAATATTTTTTGATGATTTTTTTTGGTATTCATAAAATATGTATATTAAACAAAGAGTATGCAAAAAATGAAGTTAAAATGAGTTAATTTGCTATGTTAATTAATTAAGTGAAGTTGTTAAGAAAATGAATGAGAAAAGTGGCAAAAAATAAGCTTTTGGTCCTGCCAGGGTTTGAACCCACGCCCTCTCTCTCACCAGCCAAAACACACAACCAACTGAGCCACGCTTGTGGCTTGTTAATAACACGCATCAAACTGATTATATTTTAAAACTTGGATTTGAAATTTCTGAAACAAAAATGGCGCCAAGAACACACCTTCAACTGATTTTTGAAAATCTTTGAAACTGGATTGTTTTGATCAAGTAGATAGTCTATCTTGCTCGGTTTTGGACGAGGAACATAATGGTACCAATTAATTGCATTTATTTTCACTCTAAGATCATTGGTTTTCTGATGAACACGAAGAACCCTAATCTTATGATTCAATCTGAAATTGTGTATAATTGATGAATTGTGAAATTGATTGAGGGCTATTGATCACTGATAGTGCAGAAACAAGATAGCAACTCAATTTTTCATTTATGATGCATGTATGTATGAGTTTGAAGTTCATAGCACTTACCTTCAAAAACGGCCAAGCTGGGATTCGAATTCTGCAATAGAGGTGTTACAGAAGTTGTTTGATGATCTGGATAGCTTCAATGGACCATATGGAAGGTGTCTGGATGCTTGGAGTGGATTGAAAACATCTGGATCAGTTGGTGGAACCCGATCTGCAGTTGCTTCAAGTATGAATCGAGCTTGGTGATTCTGAAGTTTTTGATTGATGATGAGTGTTGGGATAGTTCATATATGATATATATGAGGTGTTGGAAGTGTTAGTTTGGACAGATATAGCTTGGTATGGATTTTGGCATGATAAGGTTCAATATATGCAAATATGGAAGTGAGGTAGTGATTTTGAGTTTTGAGGTGTTTTTGGGTGTATGATTGATTCAAACACATCCCATATGGTGTTTATGGTTTGCTAGAATCATCACTTTGGCCATAGCTTCAAGGATTTGGAGGTTGAGTTTTCTACCTCTTTGAAAACTATGAAACTTGCAATTCAAGAAAGAAGAGAGAAAACCTATAATTGTGAGGTTTTGGTGTGAATTTGAATGTGGTAAGGACCTCTATTTATAGGCCAAGGTTTCTGAATACAAAGCTTTGCAACTTGCTCAAAGAATGGTGATTTGGCTTAAGAGATAAAATGGAATCTTTCACATTAAATGCATATGGTTAAAGTTACTAAACCATGGTTAAAATTGGCTATGCTTCTTATCTCTTTCCCATCTGTCTCAAATCAGAAAAAATATCTCCAATTATTGCCTCTATGCATCATTACTTGGTCCATTTGGCAATTTGGTTCATAACTTTGGCAAAATGACTTGAAATTTCAAGTGAAAAGTTCACTAATGGCAAAATTCAAAACCATAGCTACACTCCATATTTTTTCATGCTCTTGGACATTTTGGAAAGCTCATGTTACACACTTCAAAACCCTAGTTGAAAGTTTCTTCAAGACCTTTAAGGAAATGGGTGAAAAAGATCCATGAACTTTGAAGAAAATGAAGTTTTAAGTGAAGTTTTCAAAAAGTACCAACTTTGAAGCACCATATCTCTTAAATGGTTGATCTTATGGAAAAAATTTATATGTGTCAAAGTTGTTTATTGGATCAAAATCTACAAATTTCATGTTGGAAGTTTTTTTCAGTTTGTAGGTGAAATTTTGAGAAATTCCCTTCCAAAGTTTGGAAAAAACCATGAAAAACACTTAGAAAAATTTTCTAAGTATGAAAAGTCAAACTTTTGACTTTTGATTCTTGATTGATTTTCTTGATTTTCTTTGATCAAATGACTTCTCATATCATATATTGATGATTCAAAACTTCAAAAGTCATGGTTGACCAAAATTCCCCAAAAGTCAATGGTGATCTTGTACAGTTGACTTTTCAGACGAATCGCGTTTCTGGAGATTTCAAATGAAACAGGCTATCCTCACCAAATGAATAGTATGAATGGATCATATTGAGGTATTAGAGGATATTGAGCCATGATTTGAGTTGTGACACCATGTCCTGATTAAAAAGTCAGTGGTTCAGTGAATTAGGTCAAAAACCCTAATTGTCGACCTGATGAAATTGATGACTGTGGATCTTGAATTGAGATGTAATTTCCATTGTATATTGTCATAGGGATTATTTGAGGATGATTGAAACCTTTGATTGACTTCCTGGAGATTTTTAGGGTTTCCCAAATGTGATCCCTGATTTCAGTCCCTGATAGTTCAAAACCCTGATCTGAGGATTTGTCTGATCAATCTTTGTATAGGAGATGTTCTGAGCCAATGGATTAGGTCAAAATGATGCACTTGGGGTCTTGAGGTCATGTCCCAAGTCATTAGGTCAAATCCTGAGCAAAAGTCAGGAGTATGCTGTCTTCAGTCAAAACCCTAATTCAGTCGATTCAAAGCTGTTGAGCTTGTTGAAATGAATCTCTGAGGACCAAATGTTGATTGTTGATGAAGATGATTCATTTGAAATGAAGGGAGAACAAAGCCCTAATTGATTGTTACTTGTACTGATGAGTGGTTTCTTGATTAAACCCTGCTAAGCACAAGTAGCAAACACAAGCTATGCAATTTGTTAGAGATGCAAATGATGCATATGCAGATGATATGAGGTGGTATCTTAGGTCAAAAATTGGGGTATGACAGATGCCCCTATTTAAGTTTCTTCAACCTGAGATATGAAGATTGAAAATCTTTATTTTGATAGGGTGGAAGAGACTTAAATATCAGAAGACGCGAATTTTGGACCTAAGATACCAAAATTGCGAATGATGCAAGGATATCTCTACCGAGGGAATATCAAGAACTGACTCCGCTGGGGAAAAGAGATTGGGAAGGATGTCTCAATCCGTTTTAAGGAACAGAATCCATTTTTCGGGAAAGCAAGTGTATGCTTCACCGGGGAATGATAGCTTTGTAAGAAAAGCTTACCTATCGGCATTATCGACTATCAGCATGGGGATAGACTTGTTTAATAATGCGAAGGTGAAAGGTATGAAACTGTGTTACCGACTATCAGCATGGTGATAGACTTGACAAGGTAAAAGAGTTTCAATGTTTGGTTAATATTACCGACTATCAGCCTTGTGATAGACATGTTTAATAATATAACCAGAACAAAAGGTTTACCAACTACCAGCCTCGTGATAGCGGTTTTGAAGACATGATCAATTATCAGCCAAGTGATAAAATGATCCTGGAGACTTTGTTAGGGAAATTACTGGTTATTCAGCCTTGTGAACAGTAATGAGGCCCTGATTGTCAAATGGTCTTCATGATTGATTTCCTTGAGAGGAAAAAGCTTTTGAAAGAGACATAAGCTGCTCAGATGACGAGGCTATTGCTTATTGTCTATTTTTTCACGACTTTGTTTGAGGAATCGGAGTTTGAAATTTCTAGTAAGGACAAGGTTCTATCCAAGAATGAATTGGAAAGAGACAGTCAAACAAGACTTTGTACCCATGAGGAATGAACTCGAATGGGGATTTTCTCCTTTGTTTTGAGAGGAGAAAACTAAAGCAACCTTCTTCCACGAGGAATGATCTCAGTGGGGAACTGGAGAAAGAATATGTTCTTTTCTGCTTATGGGTGACAACCTACTTGGAGAGATGACACGCCCATATTTGTTTCTTCTTTTTTTCTTTTTTTTTCTTTTTGAGGATAGATATATCCTAAACAAGTGATTCTAAATCAAACATTGAAAAATGCAAGAATGCATAAATGATGCAAATATGTATGAATGATGAATGTCATGAATGTAGCATGCATGCTGACGAGACTGACAGACAAAAGAGTATATACTGGAGAGGGACCGACGTTGCAATACAACCAGATACTTGGCAAATGTTCTTCAACACGGTGTAGATAACACGGGTGATGAATGGTGTTGCGTGCTTTAAACTTCTCTGGGGAAGATAAGCATCTTTACTGAGATGGAAGAGCTTCTTCACTGGAGATTGGAAATCTTCGTCACTGGGGATAAAAGACCTTCTTCACTGGGGATAGAAGAGCTTTTTCACTGGGGATAGAAGAGCTTCTTTACCTCAAGGGGTAATTGCTTCAAGAATTCTTTTCGGGGACCAGAATACCGTTATCTCAACAATTTTTTCAGGGAGAACCCTTTTATTCATCCTACGGAGACAACTGCTGATGTTCCTTCCGTTGTTCACAACTCAAAGGAAAATTTCGCTTTTATTTTGAAAAAGAAAAGTGAAGTAAATTCATTTAAAACTTTTTTTCTTCAAAAACAAATAACACAGTTAAAGTGTCATTTTGCAAGCTAAAAGAAACTAGAGATTGCAAACAAATGGGCACAAGGCTCAAATTTATTTAATAGAATGGTAACCAGCTAAAGGCGTGATTCCATGGAGTATTTACAAAAGTTGGAAATGGTAATTATGCGGAAAAGGCTACATTGAAAGCAATAACCACTATTCCCCAACAACTTTGAGTTCCAACTGTGCTTGTCGCTTCAGATTGGCGATGATTTGATTGAAGATCCTTTGATGAAAAGACTCCTCAGGTGACGAAGCACGGACTGATGCAGTTACTTTGTCATAAATCCCTAATTTTTGCCTAGATTGTCCTTTCAGGTTTTCAATCTACCAGGATAAATTTTTCTGTTTATTGTCTCTAATTTTTGCCTGGACCGCCCTTTCGGGTTTTCAGTCCACCGAGACGCTCATTTTTGCCTAAGTCGCCCTTTGCGGGTTTTCGACTTACCGAGCTGTTCTTTTGTAATTTTTTAGACAAAGTATTTCTTGACTGCATCAGCATTCACAGGATATGGGAGTTCATCACCATCCATGGTTGCAAGAGTCATGGCGCCGCCAGAAAATGTTCTTTTGACAACGTACGGGCCTTCGTAATTAGGAGACCATTTGCCCCTAGAATCTGGTTGAAAAGACAAGATCTTTCTAAGCACGAGGTCGCCTTCTCGAAATTCACGAGGTCGAACCTTTTTGTTGAAGGCTTGTTTCATCCTTGCTTGGTATAACTGTCCATGGCATAGAGCAGTCATACGTTTTTCTTCGATTAAGTTCAACTGATCGTATCTGTTTTGACACCATTCAGCCTCTGATAACTTAGTCTCCATGAGGACTCTCATTGATGGGACTTCAACTTCTACGGGGAGCACAGCTTCCATGCCGTATACTAGAGAAAAGGGAGTTGCCCCTGTTGAAGTACGCACTGAAGTACGGTATCCATGTAAAGCAAATGGCAGCATTTCATGCCAGTCTTTGTAAGTGACGACCATTTTCTGGACGATCTTCTTAATGTTCTTGTTAGCAGCTTCGACGGCGCCGTTCATTTTTGGTCTGTAAGGAGAAGAGTTATGATGCTCAATCTTGAATTCCTCACACAATTCTTTCATCATTTTGTTGTTCAAGTTTGAACCATTGTCAGTAATGATCTTGCTGGGAATACCATATCGGCAAATGATGTTGTTCTTGATAAACCTCACAACCACTTGTCTTGTAACATTGGCGTAAGATGCTGCTTCGACCCATTTGGTGAAGTAATCAATTGCTACCAAGATGAAACGATGACCGTTTGAAGCTTTTGGTTCGATCATTCCAATCATGTCGATCCCCCACATGGAAAAAGGCCACGGAGATGAGAGAACATTGAGTAGAGTCGGTGGCACATGGATCTTATCTGCGTAGATCTGGCACTTGTGACATCTCTTCACGTGTTTGTAACAGTCAGATTCCATTGTCAACCAATAGTATCCTGCTCTTAAGATCTTTTTTGGACATTGCATGCCCATTTGAATGAGTTCCAAAGGACCCTTCATGCACTTCATGCATTAACATGTCTGCTTCGTGTCTGTCCACGCATCTGAGCAAAACCATGTCGAAGTTTCTTTTGTATAGCACATCTCCATTTAGGAAGAAACTGCCAGAAAGTCTCCTTAGAGTTTTCTTATCTTTGTTTGATGCCCCAAGTGGGTACTCTTGAGTTTGAAGGAAGCGTTTGATATCGTGGAACCACGGTTTATCATCGATGACTGCTTCAGTTGCAAACACATAGGCGGGCCTTTCAAGGCGCGTAATTCTGACTGTAGGCATATCGTTCCAATGATTGACTTTGAACATGGAAGATAACGTAGCCAAGGCGTCTGCCATTCGATTCTGATCTCGAGGTATATGATGCAATTCAACCTTGTTGAAGAAAGTCAACAGACGTCTTGCATAATCTCTGTAAGGAATCAGGCCAGGGTGGTAAGTTTCCCACTTGTCTTTGATTTGGTTGATCACAAGGGCTGAATCTCCATATATGTCGAGGATCTTGATCCTTAAGTCAATGGCTTCTTCGAGACCCATGATACAAGCTTCATATTCTGCGATGTTGTTGGTACAATCAAATAGTAATCTGGCGGAGAACGGGATATGAGTACCCTTGGGAGTGATGATGATTGCCCCAATTCCATTGCCAAAAGCGTTTACTGCTCCATCAAAAATTAGGCCCCATCTTGATCCAGGCTCAGGACCTTCTTCAGGTAACGGTTCGTCACAATCTTTCATCTTCAAGTACAAGACATCTTCATCAGGAAAGTCAAACTTGAGAGATTGATATTCATTAATTGGTTGATGCGCCAAGTGATCGGCGAGAATGCTTCCTTTGACCGCTTTTTGAGCACGGTACTCAATGTCATATTCGGATAACAGCATTTGCCATCGGGCAATCCTTCCTGTTAAGGCAGGCTTTTCAAAGACATACTTGATCGGATCCATTTTGGAGATTAACCAAGTTGTATTGTTGATCATGTATTGGCGGAGACGTTTTGAAGCCCAGGCCAAAGCACAACATGTTTTTTCGAGCATGGAGTAACGAGACTCACAGTCTGTGAATTTCTTACTCAGGTAATAGATGGCATGCTCCTTCTTACCAGTTTCATCTTGTTGTCCAAGCATACAACCCATGGATTCTTCCAACACAGTAAGGTACATGATTAACGGTCTTCCTTCAACTGGAGGAATCAATATTGGTGGTTCTAACAAGTATTCCTTGATACTGTCAAACGCTTTCTGGCAATCTTCAGTCCATACAACCCCTTGATCTTTGCGGAGAAGCTTGAAAATTGGCCCACAAGTAGCAGTCATTTGAGAGATAAATCTGGAGATATAGTTCAATCGTCCGAGAAATCCTCTTACTTGCTTTTCAGTTTTTGGTGCAGGCATCTCTTGAATAGCTCTGACTTTGTCGGGATCTACTTCAATACCTCTTTGGCTGACAATGAAACCCAAGAGTTTTCCAGATCTAACCCCCAAAGTACATTTGTTAGGATTCAAGCGAAGCTGATATTTCCTTAGTCGTTGAAACAACTTCAAAAGGTATTCAATATGTTCTTCTTCTGTGCTGGACTTGGCTATCATGTCGTCCACATAGACTTCAATTTCTTTATGCATCATGTCATGAAAGAGAGTAGTCATTGCCCTTTGGTAAGTTGCGCCGGCATTCTTTAATCCAAATGGCATCACTTTGTAGCAAAAGGTACCCCATGGGGTGATGAAAGATGTCTTCTCCATGTCTTCAGGAGCCATCTTGATCTGATTATAACCGGAGAACCCGTCCATGAAGGAAAAGACGTTGAACTTAGCGGTGTTATCAACCAGCATGTCAATATGTGGTAATGGAAAGTCATCTTTTGGACTGGCCTTGTTCAAATCACGGTAGTCAACACACATTCTGACTTTGCCATCTTTCTTTGGAACTGGCACTATGTTGGCTAACCATTGAGGATACTCAGAGGTGACAAGAAAACCTGCGTCGAGTTGCTTTTGAACTTCCGCTTTGATCTTGTTAGCCATATCAGGGTGAGTCCTTCGCAATTTCTGCTTAACCGGCGGACATTCTGGCTTCAATGGCAAGTAATGCTGAACAATATTGGTATCCAACCCAGGCATGTCTTGGTAGGACCAGGCAAACACGTCAACATATTCTTTGAGGAGGTCTGTCAACTTACTCTTGACATCAGTATCAAGGAGCGATCCAATGGTCACTTCTTTTTTGTCTTCTTCAGAACCCAAGTTGATCTTTTCTAAAGGCTCTTTGTGAGGCAGAATGGCTCTTTCCTCGTGCTTAAGTAATCGAGAAATCTCGTCTGGGATCTCCTCTTCTTCCTCTTCCTCGGCTTCGAACACAGGAAACTCAAAGTTGGGAGAGGGCATAGGGTTATTGCATTCAATGGGTTTATCAATAGTAAATCTGCACATGTGATTTATATTTATTTCAGAAAATTTATGAATGCAAGAGTGTATGCAGATTTTTTTGAAAAGCTTTTTTTTATTTTGGTTTTTTAGGATTACCATTTCCAGAAAAAGCAAAAATAAAAACACATAATGTAGGGAATTCAAAATGACACTTTATTTATGATTCATTTTTGAAACAAAGCCCTAAACACAAACTCATTTGTCTTGGGCGGGACAAAGAGGGAAACTTTTAAAACAAAGCCCTATACACAAAGTTATTTGGGCGGAACATTTAAAAGCAAAGCCCTATAAAACATCTCTCTGCTTTGGGCAAGGCAGGAGGTCAAAATAACAGCGAGGTGATTACTTTGAGCGGCGAACAACATTCGGAACGTCGACAGCTTTCCAGTAGCAACGAACTCCTCTGTGTATTATGTATTCAGGAAAATTCTCCTCAGAGTGATCTTCAGTGTTGACATCGACCGCTGGTCGAGCAGGATTTGAAGGTCCTGGTTTGTCAACCTTGTTCTTTGTAGAGTTGAAACGGTCTTCTTCTACTTCTTGAAGAGCATAAGATGAGTCACAATCTTCAGAATTTTCAGGATGTATTTCCCAGTCTTCAGGATGAAGAGACTCATTGTCAGCAACACTTTCTGAGTCGGTTGCGGGATCATCTTCCCCTTCATCTTCAAAAATGGCATTTATGTGATAATAACCATCTTCAGGATTATAAACCTTGGCAGATGCGTTGAAGCCGAAATCTTCAGTAACTTCAGGCTGCTGAGAAAATTGAGAGCATTGGTAAGCCTCTTCCGGTTGACTATTATATTCAAAGGAATCTCCCCATCCAGTTGGTTGGATATCCTCAATCGCAATCTTGTAACTTTCAGGTGCTGTATATTTCACCATATAATCAAATTTTCCACTTGGTTGTCCCAAGGTGTCCCAGATTTCTGCAGGAACAGGTTCAGTTTCATTGCCTTTGGATTTCTCTGACGGAGGATATGGTTCTTCCTGAGATATGTATCCCGAGTCATTGAGATAACATTTCCATTCTTCTTCAGGATCAGGTAGACCTTCTTCGATACATTCTTCGATAAGGACATTAACCTCTTGAGGAATTGGATTAAGGAATCCTCCACTAATGAATGTTTCTTTGATCGGACGAAGGGTTTCATCCTTCTTAGTGCAGCTTGAGAATGTTGGTGAACATCCGAGACCTGCTCTGGTTTCGTTCTTGGTAGGGATCACAACTTGCCCCCAGCCAGTGGTAGTTCCATCTTTCACTACTTTTACCGCCTCTTTGTAAGAAGAGATCGATGCTTTCTTCTTGGAAGATTCGTCTTCTAAAGAGAGACCTTGGAACTGAGTTCCTTCCACATCCTCGGCACTGATAAAAGAGAAATTGGACAAATGACTCACCATCAAGGCTTGTTCTCCACTTATCGTTACCAATTTTCCATTTGTTACAAATTTTAACTTTTGATGGAGCGTAGAAGTTACTGCCCCTGCTTCATGGATCCATGGTCGTCCTAACAGACAGCTATAAGCAGCTTGAATGTCCATGACCTGGAAGGTGATTTGAAATGTATGTGGACCAATTGTCATGGGAAGGTTGACTTCGCCGATAACAGATTTTCGCGATCCATCAAATGCTTTGACAACTACACCACTGAACTTCATAGGCATTCCTTGGTAAGACAAACGAGCAAGAGTCGTCTTTGGCATCACATTTAAGGAAGATCCAGTATCTACCAATACATTGGACAAAGAGTCTGACTGACAGTTCATAGAAATGTGCAAAGCAAGGTTGTGATTTCTACCCTCCTCGGGGAGTTCTTCATCACAGAAGCTTAAATTGTTACAAGCTGTTATGTTGGCTATTATCCCATCAAAGTGATCAACAGTCACATCATGATCTACAAAAGCTTGATCCAAGACTCTCATCAGGGCTTCCCTGTGGGCTTCTGAATTCAACAACAATGAAAGTATTGAGATTTTTGAAGGAGTCTGCATAAGCTGATCCACAATCTTGTATTCACTTCTTTTGATAAGCTTCAAAATTTCATCAAAGTCAGGATTCACATTGGTTCCACTGGATTGACCAACATCAGTGTTTGTATTACTGACAGGAGTTTCCACAGGATTTCCTACTGGAACATTGGCAGGATTTTGTCCGGTTGCAGGAGCAACAGGCTGCTTTGGAGGTAGTGGAGTATACACACGTCCACTTCTTGTTACTCGACTCACATCAGCGATGTTCACAACAGATGAAAGAGTAGGTAAAGGAACTTCTTGTCCATTCTTTATCATGGTAGCATTGTAGTTGTATGGAACTGCCTTGTCAGAGTCATAAGGAACAGGTCCAGGTAGACAAATGATCAAAGGAGCAACAGGAACCTTCGGCTTGTTATAAGTAACTTCCATGCGCTCAGGCATGTTGAAATGAGGAACGATGACGTTAACTGTAGGCATTTCCGAGTTGATATCTGAGACTAAAAGCTCATGCGGATAGCATCCTATCATGTTAACTTCATTTTCATTCCTATTTCTGTAGATCTGAATAGTACCATTATCCAACAGAACTTGGAGATCTCTTCTCACAATCGAACATCCATGAGAATCTACACAACATATGCTACAGGAACCATAGTGATGCTGGCGAAAATTCTGCCCTCGACAGAGAGTGGCGTGCATTTGTACCAAATTGGCTCTTGAGAAATTGATATTATAGACTCGGTACGGACCAGGACATCCATACACCATGTTTACAACATGCCCTCCATGAATGGGCAGCGGATTTGCTTGCACATTTGGATTCAAATTTCTAAAAGAGAGGAGATTAGATCTTACCAACCTCTGAACTTCATGTTTCAAAGCTATGCAATGTTCAAGATCATGGCCAGGCGCTCCTTGATGATAAGGGCATGAGACCTCAGCTTTGTACCACCATGGGAGTTTCTCAGGTACTGGTGGTGGTGCTTTAGTCTGAACAAGACCTCTTTCAATCAAAGCAGGGTACAATTCTGTGTAGGTCATCGGAATCGGATCAAACTGTGGAGCTCTTTGTACACGATTCTGATTATTGTTAAACTGCTGAGCCTGTTGTCGAGGCTGTTGTTGTTGAAACTGCGGAGTAAATCCCGGATTCGGTGTTGTATTAACAGCTGGTGCGATAGCAGCTACCTGTCGTTGACGATTAACATTTCCTCTTGGCTTCCCTTGGGACACCATGTCAACACTTTGTTCTTTCTTCTTTGGGAAACCACTTCCAAACTTTTTGGTTCCGCTTGAAGATCCACCTTCTTTAGTTAGACGTCCGGTTCGGACTCCTTCTTCTAGACGCATCCCCATGTTTACCATTTCGGTGAAATCACTTGGAGCACTAGCAATCATGCGTTCATAGTAAAACGGACTGAGAGTATTCAAGAAGATCTTTGTCATCTCTTTCTCTTTTAACGGTGGATTAATCTGAGCAGCAGTTTCTCTCCATCGTTGGGCATACTCTTTGAAAGCTTCATGGTCTTTCTGAGCCATGGATCGAAGCTGATCTCTGTCTGGAGCCATATCTGAGTTATACTTGTATTGTCGGACAAAGGCCTCGCCTAAGTCATTGAAAGTTCGAATATTGGTGCTATCCAAGCCTGTGTACCACTTCAGTGCGGCACCAGTCAAACTGTCTTGAAAGTAATGGATAAGCAACTGATGATTATCTGCATAAGTGGACATCTTTCTGGCATACATCACGAGATGACTTTGTGGACAAGAACTTCCTTTATACTTCTCAAAGTCAGGGACCTTGAACTTAGCCGGTATTTGTACACTGGGAACTAAGCATAGCTCATGGGCATTCTTTCCAAACAAATCTTTGCCACGAATAGCCTTGACTTCCAATTGAATCTTGTTGAACTGTTCTTGGAGATCTTCCACAAGATTACGCGGATTTGTGCTATCACCTTGATCATGATAAATCTCATTGCCTTCATAAGGAACAGTGTGAACCGTAGGAGTCGGAACTGTCATAGTGGGCTGAGAAAGTGCCATAGTGACTTGAGAAAAAGTTACCCCCTGATTTGGAGTGAACTGTGAACTCTGAGCAGCAGGCGCTTCAGTTGTGGATGTTTGAACCCCAGAAACATTATGGCGGAAACCTGTACCAAAGCTGAAAGGCGTGCCCCAACCCTCTGGCATGGAGAAAGATGGAATGCCGAATGCAACCGTAGAAACTGGAGTAGTGACCTCAGATGTTACTGTTGCTTGACTGTTAGGTGGCGGCGGCTGATTCTGTGCGGCCATTAAAGAGTCAACCAGAGTAGTAAGACTTTCCAACTTTTCCTGAAGGGTGGTCACCGTACCACGAAGCTCCATATTCTCTTGTTCAGAGTGTTCCATTACTCTTCTTCTGTTTGAACGAGTATTGTATCTGTGATCTGATTGCGAGCGTGGTCGAGACACTTTGAGACGCGACAGCTTGACGATCTATTGGAGAAAGATCCAAAAGATAAGACTCTATACAACAGACTCGATATGCAGAATGATGTATGCAAAAAGAAATTTATGATTTTTTCCAAACATTTTAAAGATTATTTCCTTGCAAACATTTGAACACAAACTATTCTTTTATTCATTCATTTTTTATTACAATAATGGGAAGTGTTACAACATTGGAGCGTAGCTCCTTACAGAATCAAATGATACATGAAAATTTAAATAAATCCTAAGCATCTTCATCAGACGAAAAACCAAATGCATTGTGCAACTTGAGCTTCATGATTTCTTTCCCATAGTGAGCTTTCAATTCGGCCTTTTCAGCTCTCAGCTTGTCAACAACATTCTTCCAATTGTCAGGTATCGGAGCGTTGCTTGTTGAGCCTTCAAGCTTTTTCTTGCTTTCTTTGATGTATCTTCTGATTGCGGCATCTTTCCGACAGATCTTCTCATCTTTGTTCATGAGCCATCCATCCTGATAATAGAGAGTTTCTTCGTGTTCTTTCACTTGTTTCTTCAACTTTCTATTTTCCACATCAGTTCTTCGAAACTTTTCTTTCCAAGCGTCTTTCTCTATCCTCATCTTGGTCAAAGTGTCTTGGTATTCCTCCATAGCGGGAATGTTGGGTCGTTGAGGCACCACAGGGAACATGGGTTTTTCATAATCATAAGGCATTTGAAACTCCCTTGCTCTTTTCCTTACCCAACAGGTGTAGGCGCTCGTAGCGATACAGTTCTTTGTCTCACCTTTTTCTTTCCATCGGATGTCGTACCAGGCTTTCACCATTTTTGTCTTCAACCCTTGAGGATCATTTCCTTCCTGATAAAAGTAACTTTCCACTGTAGGTCCAATGGGTTTAGTTGAATTTGCATACCCGAGTTGTCGTCGGGCTAGGACTGGATTGTAGTTAATTCCTCCTTGTGTACCAATGAGGGGTACGTTGGCGAATTCTCCACAGCTTTCAATGGTTTCTGTACCGCAGCGAGCCAAGGTATACCACTGAATATCATTATTAGTAAGAGACATAAGTTTTTGAGACCATCGCAAACCTTCCCGGTTTTCCGTGAAAATGGGAGACTTAGGTAAGTGCGAAACAATCCATTTAAACAACAGAGGTGCACAACATACAATAATTCCACCACCTTGGTGATTCCTATGATGGACGGAGAAATACATGTCACCAAGCAGAGTCGGAACGGGATTTCCATTCAAAAAGACCTTTATGGCATTGATATCAACGAAGTCGTCGATATTGGGAAACAGAACCAACCCATAGATGAGCAAGGCTAGTACAGCTTCAAAAGCTATCATGCTACCAGTCTCGATGAAGTCAAAGGCTTTCTTTATTAGAAACTGTGAAGGCAAACCTGGAAGGTTTCCTTTGGTAGTCCAATTACTCTCTATTTCAGATTTCTTCAAGTGAGTTCCTGTTGCAATGACTGGTGACTTAGGAATGGCTTCCAAACCATTGAAAGGTATTTTGTCAGACACAGGAATACCCAAAAGATTGGCATATTCTTCCAAGGTTGGTACCAACTGATAGTCTGGAAAGGTAAAACACCGGTAGACGGGGTCATAAAACTGAACCAGAGTTTTGAGAAGCCCTTCATCAACATGAGTGTTCAAAATAGGCAAAAGCTTTCCATGGCTTTTCCTAAAATCAGAAGGATCTTGTACAAAAGATGCTAACTCTTTCAGTCTTTCCACATTAGGCTCTTTGAAACCGTACCTCTTGGTATACCTCTTTTCCATAACTTAACCCTATAATGTTTGCAAATAAAATTCTCTAATTGTTTGGAAAAATCATGTTTTTATGGAAAAAGATTTTTTTATTTTTTATGGATGTATGAATGCGTGGATGCATGGATGCCACATATTCAAACATGGTAAAGCAAACATGGTAGTTCAAACATGGTAACACATACATGGTAATACAAACATGGTACACACAGGTTCAAAGGTCCAGCGTCACGAGCATGAGGTCAGAGAACCAAAAATGGGATATTTCTAGTTAATCACCTGCACAACATGTTCTACTGATACGTCAGAGTCTACATTTTTCTTTCGGATATTACCGGCTTTCCACAATTAAACTCATGAGCCAGTAATATTCTCAAGAAAAACTCGTCTGAGTGTGGTTCTCCGCATGACAACTAATCCAAGTCTTCACCTGAATAGTTTCTGCACCACAACCTAATAAGGCCAGGATGAGTTGGGGTTCTACGGTCTCTCAGCTTCTACAGTTCAATGAAAGCAATAATGTCTTCGCAATTAACTCGCTAAACATATATTACAAACAAGGAACCTCCACTGAGCGGAAGGATTCTCACGTGCGCCTACACATGACTATACCCTCCACCTAATTTCTTATGTGTACTTAATCCGGGTTAGGATTTGTCCATAATGTATCACTTGTAACAGAATCCACACAAGTAACAGAACCAAAGAACCAAAGAAGAACATAATAAAAATAAAACAAATAGAAATAACCCTTTCTTTGGAAACAATAAAAAGATGGTCCCCAGTGAAGTCGCCATTTTTCTGTCGCGGGGAAAAATCGTTGTCATTTTTGGGATGAGACACCTGATGCCTTCTTTGGGCTCGAGTGCTCAAAAAAATGATTTTTCTTTTGTACGGACCAAACTTTTTATTGTTTCCAAAAGAGGAAAAGGAAAAAAGTTGCAATAACCTAAAAGTGGGGGAGAGATCTTGGGTAAGAGGGTTGGTTATACGAAGGGAAGGTATTAGCACCCAACGTATCTATAGTACTCTATAGGTTTCTTTGTTTTATTTATTCCATTCTTGAGAGGTTCTTGTGAAATAGGTGGGACCTAAGGTGTTTGTTTGATTATGCTCGCAAAGATCATCGCGATCCTCTGCATACATATCCCTTAGAGGGAATCAGAGCATCTGTAGCTCGGGGTCTACGGGTGCTAAGGTTTGAATGGTTTTTTTTGTTTTGTTTTGCTCGCCAAGGATCGACCTTGTGCCTACGTATTCTCAAAGGGATGTTGAGAAAGTCAGAGCAATCGTAGTTCCCACTTATGCTAGTGGAAGCAAAGGAAAATAGACAAATGTCGTCTAAATGCTAGATGTATCTAATCTATATCATCACATACATCTGTTTGATTTTGTTTGAAAATCTTTTCATTATAAGCCCGGGGCCATGCCACTTAGGGTGCTTAGAATGATAAAGATGTTTTTGTTTGTTTAACCAGCCTTGTGGCAAAAACTTTCAATGAAGTCAGCCTTGTGACAAAAAGTTTTGATTAATCAGCCAGCCTCGTGGCAAAAGTTTCAATGAAGTCAGCCTTGTGACAAAAACTTTGATTAATCATCCAGTACGGTGGTAAAACAGTTTGATTGATTAGCCAGCCTTGTGGCAAAAAGTTTGATTGATTGATTGATTGTTCGTGATGATATATAAGAGATACTCCTAGCATAGAGATGAAAAATGTCTAATCTCCTAGGGTATTTGTTTTGGATATTGGGGATGCTTATAAGAAGCCCGTGGGTCCTTGTACGAAGCCCAAGAGGAGGCTATCCGAGGGTCCTTGCATTGTAAGCCCAAGAGGAGGCTATGGGGAACCTAGTGTTGTACTAAGTTGAACAAGCACACATATCACACATATGAACAAACATGAACAATTATTAACAAACATGAACAGGTATGAACAATTATATATATATGACAAAGTGTGTGTATATAATGGAGTTTATGAAGGAAATATACCTGTAAGCATGATCCATTTGTATACACAGGGGCTCGGGACTCACACTCGGGGAGAGGTCCGCTTGAGTTTATTCAAAGTTATGTAAACAGGTTTTTACAAAAAGGGCTTGGGACTTATACCTACATGGAGGCCCATGGTATTTTTTGGGAAGATTTAAAGAAAACCTTCATTTTTGGTTTGTTATTCAAAGTTCAAAATCAAACTGATCGAGATATGTACAAAAGGCGTACAATGAAATACCTAATTTCATGTACTTGAGTGGGTATGTACAAAAGGGCTTGGGACTTATACCTACATGGAGGCCCGTGTTTTATTTACAAAACATGGTTGATTGTTTTTATTTACAGACGCGAGGTTTCGCTTTTGAAAAACTGTTTGAAGATTTGTTTTGAAAGAAGTTTATTCTGTTGGAAGAAAAACTGTACAAAAAGAAAAGAAATGGGACTTACACTCTCTAATATTCGAGAGGCCCCTGTTTTATTTTCATAAAACAGGGTGGATGGTTTTGAAAAAAAGATGTGAGATTTATTGTTTTAAAAACAGTTTGAAAAGTATTGTTTTGAAAAAGTTTTCTGTACAAAGAAAAACTGTAAAAGGAAAAAAAGAGTGGGTCTTATACTCTCTAATATTCGAGAGGCCCCACATCGTTTTGAAAATCAATTGATCAATTAAAAAGATTTCATCAATAGTTTCAAAAAGAAATGGTTTATGGTTTTGAAAAGAATGATCGTTTGTTTTAAAACGGTTTGAATTTGAAAGAAATCAAATTAATTAAGATAAACACAAAGATTACACTTAATTAACACCTAAATGATTAGGGTTTGATCACAAAATATTTACAAGTGATTATGTTAAAAAAACAAATGAAAAATAATATTTTAAAGTATTTAAAACACTTAAAAATAAGTCATTTTAAACCTATTTAAAAATGTATCAAATAAATATTTTTTGATGATTTTTTTTGGTATTCATAAAATATGTATATTAAACAAAGAGTATGCAAAAAATGAAGTTAAAATGAGTTAATTTGCTATGTTAATTAATTAAGTGAAGTTGTTAAGAAAATGAATGAGAAAAGTGGCAAAAAATAAGCTTTTGGTCCTGCCAGGGTTTGAACCCACGCCCTCTCTCTCACCAGCCAAAACACACAACCAACTGAGCCACGCTTGTGGCTTGTTAATAACACGCATCAAACTGATTATATTTTAAAACTTGGATTTGAAATTTCTGAAACAAAAATGGCGCCAAGAACACACCTTCAACTGATTTTTGAAAATCTTTGAAACTGGATTGTTTTGATCAAGTAGATAGTCTATCTTGCTCGGTTTTGGACGAGGAACACAATGGTACCAATTAATTGCATTTATTTTCACTCTAAGATCATTGGTTTTCTGATGAACACGAAGAACCCTAATCTTATGATTCAATCTGAAATTGTGTATAATTGATGAATTGTGAAATTGATTGAGGGCTATTGATCAGTGATCACTACAAGAAAAACACGTTTTAGCTACATTTTTTAGCGTCGGCCCCGACTCCGACGCTACTAGTGATGCTGTAACGTTGTACAAAACCGACACTATCTAAGGAAAACCAACTTTTATTTTATTTTTTTAGGATGTTAACAGTAGCGTCGGCCAAGGCCGACGCTAATGCGAAAACGAAATATTTTCATTTCCCGCCACCAATTTCATTTGCCTCCTTTTCATTTATTGCTTTAAAAAATTATATTTTTATATATTTGCGACGGCCATGGCCGACGCTAATGTTGGTGCAAAATATTTTTATTTCCCTCCACAATTTTTGTTTGCCTCCTTTTCATTTATTGCTTTAAATAATTATTTATTTTTCACATAAGCGACGGTTATGGCCGACGCTACGTTGGTGCGAAATATTTTCGTTTCCCCCCACGAGTTTCGTTTGCCTCCTTTTCATTTATTACTTTAAATAATTATTTATTTTTCACATAAGCGACGGTTATGGCCGACGCTATATTGGTGCGAAATATTTTTCGTTTCCCCCCACTAGTTTCGTTGGCTTTTTTATTGCTTTAAGTAAGTTTTATTTAATTATTTTTAACTAAATATTAATAAATCAAACAAACATACATATTAAAATTAAAACTTAATTTATAAAAAAATTTAAAAATAATAAACTAAAACTAAAATTTTATGTTGAACAAAAATTTCAAAATCCAGTCATATTAAATTAATAAAACAAAATTAATTTATAAAATAAAAATGGAAGTTATAACTAAAATTTAAAATTAATATAATAAAATTATAATTATATTAAACTCAAATTTTTAAACTAAAATTTATATTAATATTTTATAATAATAAAATTTTAAAAAATTGCTGAATTAATAAAATTAAATAAAACTTAATTATTAAACAAAACCACACTTTCAGGCTACATCGTTTCCAAACGCTTTTCATCTTCATTTCCAACAAAAACCCTAAACCCATTCGTTTCTTCAGGCTTCATCGCTTTCCATCAATTGTTTTCAGATTCGTTCCAGGTAATTTCCAAATCCATTGTTTCCAGATTCCTTTCCATATTCTTCTCATCGTTTCTTTTTCAACGCTTTCCAGATTCTCGTCGTCTCTTGACCGGAGCCGTAACGACGTTTCTTCACTCCCTTAATTCTTTTTTCTCAAGTAAGTTCTACGATTCTTCTCCAGTGTCGTTTCTTCACTCCCTTTGTTTTTTAGTTTAATGTTTGGTTTTATTTGTAAACAGGATTAGTGTGGCAGTTCTTCACAAGTATTAGGAGACATTGATACAGGTTGGGGTTTTTCATGCCTTTGAGTTGCATTTGATTCTTTTACTACATTTTAGGCTTTCCAAAGTTAAAGCTTATTAGAGCATTGCTAGTATTTTGAGATCTGAAATATTATGTGAACATAGTGATTTCTGTTGATGTTCTAAAGTGTAGTTTTAAATCAACTTGAAATGCTGATTTTTGAAAGATGATTGATTAGCTTGAATAGTTTAATTGATTATTCTTGGTTAGTGCTTTTTTAGATTCGTTGTAAATATTGAGTATGGTGCTGCTCTGTTGCTTAGTGTTTCTTTGTGACATAGTGTTGTTTTATTGTCTTAGTATGCTAAACCTTGTAAGAAGTGTGAATATGATTTTTTATACAAGTTTATATAAGAATTGGAAATTTCTTTTAAGAGATAGGTTGCTGTTTTCTCTCAATTAATAATTGACTCTAATATCAAAGGTTATTTATCTTTTGTCATAAGTTTTTAATTGAAATCAGTCTATAGTTAGGTTGTACTTTGTCTAGATGGATATAGGTGTCAGTTAATCACGTTTGTGTTTGGCTGCAGTTGCACCGATTTCGCCGGAAGCAAAATTGTGTCAATGTTTCATTCATAATCTATTACTATTTTTAATGATAACTAGGATCTATATCTTTCAGTTTTTTATTGTAGTCTTTGAAATGAGAATCTTGTATTTCTAATTTTCATTCCCAAGAGAAGAAACATATTTTGATCATCCCAAGAAACTTTCATCGGTGTTTCCGTTTTCTGGTTTAGTTTGTTGAGCAAAGTCAGTCATGCTTAAACAAATATATTGTTGAGTCTATATATATTGTTGAGTCATATTTGAATTGTGCATAAATGACTTGAATGGTATGATTATGACTTGTTTAAGGTATCAATTGTATATGGACATGGCTTGATAATTGATGTGAAATGGGGCTGTTTTGGAAGCTCAATGCTTTTTATTTGTTCATGTTGAACTGCTGCAGGCTCATGGTGCATAGTGTTTAGGTGATGTTTGAATATGGCTAGATGTAGGATATCTTTGGAATTGGATGTTCATTTGAAGTGAGATTCATTTTTTCTAAGCTTGACCCTGTTTGTGATTAACTATGTGGATCATGAAGTCTTCATACTTTGGTTTATGATTTGTTTTGACTTTAGTTTCTATGTATTAAATTTTGTTTAATTGTAGGACTTGTTGCCGCAATTCTATGTATTACATTTTGTTTAATTGTAGGACTTGTTGCCGTAATTCTATGTATTACATTTTGTTTAATTGTAGGACTTGTTTAATTGTTGTTCCTATTGTTGTTTGAACTTATTATAATTGTGAAAATGTTATGGTATACTAATGATCTGATATACTAATTGTATACTAATGATGTGATATGTGAAAATGTTATATATACAATTTTATTTTTGGCAGCTTTATAGTTAGCTTCTATTCAAATGACTGGACAAAACGGGAAGAGAAAAGCACCATCGAGCACGACTAAGTAAGATGTCTTAACCTTTTCACTAGTTGGTTTCTTTGCAATTTAATATTTTTTGATGTATTTTTGCTAATGTTATTGATAATGTCAATTGTGTACAAAAGTGTTGTTGATAGGTTATGCCGTCAACGACAAATTCCACCTGGAAGTATTGCTATAAAGAATTCTCGAATGGTCCATATGAAACCTGGTTCAAAGAACCCACCACCACCTACTCAGAGAAAAAATCCACCACCGATTCAGCCAACTAAAACATCACTTCCTACTCAACCTTCACCATCGATTCATACCAATCCAACACCACCACCTCCTCAGCCTCCACCACCAATTCAGACAAATCCAACACCACCACCTTCGCAGCCTCTATCAAAGACTCGGAAAAACCCAATTCCGCCTCCTACTAATCAGCCTCTATCAAAGACTCAGTCAAACCCAACACCACCACCGATTCAAAAAAACCCAACACCGCCACCTACTAATCAGCCTCAACCATCAATCCCGACTTCTGAGGAATTCAGATTCATTCCTACCCCGGGATATACTCATCATGTTTTGCAAAGTCCCCCCCATCACACCACAGAAGAGGGCGTTCAAGAAGAGGGCGTTCAAGAAGAGGGGGTCCAAGGACTTTCTAATGAGGAACAAGAAGAACCAGAAGAACAAGTTGATGGACAAAGACCGAAGATCTATATTGTGGAAGATACTGCGTAAGCACGTTTAAAATAAATTACCTTTGTTGATCATTACATAAGTGCGTACTTTGTGTTTATATTCATTGTATATATTGCATCCACTATGGAAATTTTGATGTATTGCATCGCGTTTCCAGCATTAATAATCCAAGCCTGTAAATTCAGTACCATAGTCTCCATCTCCCATGCCAGTAAATTCAGTAGCATATAAAATTCAGTAGCATATAAATGTCTTTGCCACCATAGTGTTGTAATTGGTTTGATCCAAAAGTATATACATGGTTTTTTATTCCCATCCAACTGTAATGTGCAGTAAATTCAGGGGTAGTTTGACACAACATTTTTTCCATAATGCTAATGGCTTCTTTGACTTTACCAGCTCAACATAACATGTCTACAACATATGAATAATGTTCTTCCTCTCGTTTTTTACTCCAAATTCCATCTCCATTAGAGAAAATAGGAGAGACAAAATGTTCTGCTAGATAACATGTGTTTGAGTAGAAACCAATTTGAAGCTGACCCTAATTAGAACCATCAATTTAGAATAAGAATAGGAGAGAAAAAAAAGGAGATATCACTTCAAGTAGAATAAAAATATGGTACATCTGTTGCTATGCATTCAATTATCACAAAACACAAATATATTTATATACATATAATAGGAAGTGTCTGTTAGATACAGTGTCTTTGACACTTTGGTTGTGGTTTCATTTGAGAAACTCTTATGAAGTTTTTGATTTAATACATGGTTTATTGGTTATATATGTGTTTTAATTAACGAACATTTTTCTTTGTAGGCTAAGTCCAGGCGATCTTGTTGCCGAAATGTGCAGAAAAGTTATAGAAAAGCTTTACCGGGGTACTTTTTTTAATTATAGTGAGCTTAAACGTGGTGGAAGAGAAAAAGAGAGAAAGGAATGGTTCAACATGTTTAAAGTAAGACATGTAATTTCTTTTTTACTATTTAGATTATAAAGTATATTTGAGTTTAATTTATTATTTGTATATTTTTTTCAGTCACTTGTAAGCTGGGACCGTTGCGATGATGCTAAAATGGAAGACTTGTTTCATAAAAGATGTGCAACACGATTGCGTGATATATTACAAAAGGCTAAAGAGAAGGCGTGCAAGCCGCCTTGGATGGGTGTAGATACATGGGAGTTTCTTATTGAAAAGTGGCAGACAAAAGAGTTCAAAGATGTCTCCAAACAAAATAAGATTAATCGATCATCAAGCAAAGGTGGGGCAGTCCATACGTCTGGTCGTAGAGCTCACCATGATGTTGCACTTGATTTGGTATGTATTATATTTGTAATTAAAATGCGTTAGTATAATTATATCCAATATACATGACCATATATATATATATATATATATTGTCTTTAATTATAGGCTAAAAAACTCAAGCGACCCGCACATCCGGACGAGCTCTTCATTGCCACTCATAAAAAGAAGAATGGGGAGTGGGTTGACGAGCGTGCAGCGACAACACATGTAAGTTCATTAAGACTTCAAAATTTCAACACATGATAATTGAATTTCAATTTCTAAACCCACTAGATCCTTTGTGTAATGATAACTGAATTGCAAGTAGACTCAAGTACAGCTCTTGGAGCTACTGTTGGACCTTATAATTAAAGAACTTAGTTTGTATCTAATTCAATTTCACTCCCAAAAGATTTGTTTGAATTTGATCCTAATAAGTTAGGTCCACAATTATTAATATTTTTTTATGCATTATTCACTTTGTTGTTTGGCTGATTGCAATTAATTAACCTTCCAAGCAAAATGTTATTTGGCTGATTGCAACTAATTAATTGTCCCCTGGTGTTTCTTTACCATAAAATAGATTTACTATTTTGAATGATAGGAGCATAGGAAAATATATGCTATTAAAATGGACTGGCTATATTTCATGTTTGTGCCTAAATTGCATATCTATACTAGAGTTCAAATTTATAGGTTATTGATCAGCAGAGATATTGGGTAATTTAAAACATGGTGCAGTAATTGTTCAATGGGGTGGGCAAGTGTATAGTGATAAGATTAAAAATAACTGATGAACCTTACTGTTACAATCTCTTCAATGATCTTTTGAAATCGTTTCTGGTTTGGGTATGAGGCTGGTTATGTCAGAAGAATAAGTGTTTTTGCTGATGTATGTTAAGTGTTCTGCTACTTCTTTGTGTTGGTTTTTCAAGCAGCAGGTACATGGATTGTAACTGTTTTATAATTCCAAATTGTATGTGTTCTGCTACTTCTTATGTGTTCATTTTTAATGTTGTTGTTGTTAATAGCTTGGCAGTGGTAGAAAGTATGATCATGGGAGCAAGGAAATGTTTCACTTTTATGTTCTATTCCTGTTCTAACTGCATTTTATGTTGTACAGGAAACTTACGTGAGTAGTCTTACACAAGCCACACAAATTACTGGTAATGATGTGGATGGATCAACAAGAATACAAATGTGGAAAGACGTTGCTGGAGGTAAAACACGGGGGCGGTGTTATGGAGTTGCACAATTGGCGCACAACGTAAGACATGGAGTGAGCTTCTTGACACATGTGTCAATTTCAAACCCCAATAGAGAAGTAGATAACCAAGCCATTGAGGCTGCTAGAGCTGAAGCTGCTGCTGCACGTGAAGAGGCTGCACGAGCTAATGCGCGGACAGATGAATTGGCAAAGCAATTTGAAGATCTTAGGAAAATGTTTGATATGTTTCAGTCTCGTCAGGCGGGTTCTTCTAGGGCTCCTTCAAGTGAACATGCTCATTATAACTACTCGGTACTTTTACTACTCTTTTGACTTCATTTCTTTCATTATAACATGCCTTGGTTTTATATTGGAAAACTTAAAATACGAATTCGTATAACGTAGCATGCACTATTAATTTGTACCAAATAACCGCTTTTGTTTGGTTGTTACAACACCGTTTAATCTGTTGAGCGGCGTTAGTAACACATTTTTGACAAGTGCTTGTGTTGATGTCGCCACGATTCTGTATGTTAATTAGAACTAATATAAGATTTTGTTGGGATGATTCATAATTAATGTTTCTGTATGTTAAACATGCTTCATTCATTCCTGGTCACATAAATTTTTTTTTTAAATGTTGCAGGAGGATGAGGATGAGGATGAGGAAGATAATGTTGCTGGTGATCATGATCAGGATCAGTAGGATGAGGAAGATGTTGCAGGAAGATGTTGGCATGTTAAAGTAAACTCGGTTAATTATAGGATTGTGTTATAAGTAATGAAGTGTTATGATTAACCTTATGTCTAGTTTGACTTATAAGAATACTTATTTTGGTACACCTTGGTATGTTTATGTAAACTCGTCTGATTATAGGATTGTGTTATAAGTAATGAATCACTATGAAGATTTTTAAGTAATATTGTATCATATTTTGCAATTTATTGTTTTTACTTCAAAACAGTTAAATTATATTTATTAATAGTATTGTATCATATTTTATATTTTATAGGTGTAATCAAAATTTATAATATATAGATGTAACCAAAAACTGGTCAGACCAAAAAAAAAGTAGCGTAATCAAAACTAGCTAGGCCAAAAAAAAGGTTAGCGTCGGCTAAGACCGACGCTCATAATTAAATGCTTTTCCTTTTTCTGGAAGTCAGCCAATAGCAAGTAAACACGTGGCATAACCTAGCGACACATGCGGCCGACGCTAATGAAGAGATATGGTGTCTGCATACTGGGAACCAATAAGAAATAACCACGTGTCACAACTTAGCGTTGCAAAAAGCCGACGCTAATGGTGTAACCCTGGACCATGTGTAGTGTCACACTTAGCGTGGTTTTAAGCCGACACTAGAGTAGCGTCGGCCTTACGCTACTGCTAGCTTCGAGGTTTGGAATGACAGCCCCGACACCGACGCTAAGCCGACGCTAACCACGTTTAGCGTCGGTTTTTGCTCTTGGAGCGACGGCTTTAGGCCGACGCTAATGTGCTGTTTTCTTGTAGTGGATAGTGCAGAAACAAGATAGCAACTCAATTTTTCATTTATGATGCATGTATGTATGAGTTTGAAGTTCATAGCACTTACCTTCAAAAACGGCCAAGCTGGGATTCGAATTCTGCAATAGAGGTGTTACAGAAGTTGTTTGATGATCTGGATAGCTTCAATGGACCATATGGAAGGTGTCTGGATGCTTGGAGTGGATTGAAAACATCTGGATCAGTTGGTGGAACCCGATCTGCAGTTGCTTCAAGTATGAATCGAGCTTGGTGATTCTGAAGTTTTTGATTGATGATGAGTGTTGGGATAGTTCATATATGATATATATGAGGTGTTGGAAGTGTTAGTTTGGACAGATATAGCTTGGTATGGATTTTGGCATGATAAGGTTCAATATATGCAAATATGGAAGTGAGGTAGTGATTTTGAGTTTTGAGGTGTTTTTGGGTGTATGATTGATTCAAACACATCCCATATGGTGTTTATGGTTTGCTAGAATCATCACTTTGGCCATAGCTTCAAGGATTTGGAGGTTGAGTTTTCTACCTCTTTGAAAACTATGAAACTTGCAATTCAAGAAAGAAGAGAGAAAACCTATAATTGTGAGGTTTTGGTGTGAATTTGAATGTGGTAAGGACCTCTATTTATAGGCCAAGGTTTCTGAATACAAAGCTTTGCAACTTGCTCAAAGAATGGTGATTTGGCTTAAGAGATAAAATGGAATCTTTCACATTAAATGCATATGGTTAAAGTTACTAAACCATGGTTAAAATTGGCTATGCTTCTTATCTCTTTCCCATCTGTCTCAAATCAGAAAAAATATCTCCAATTATTGCCTCTATGCATCATTACTTGGTCCATTTGGCAATTTGGTTCATAACTTTGGCAAAATGACTTGAAATTTCAAGTGAAAAGTTCACTAATGGCAAAATTCAAAACCATAGCTACACTCCATATTTTTTCATGCTCTTGGACATTTTGGAAAGCTCATGTTACACACTTCAAAACCCTAGTTGAAAGTTTCTTCAAGACCTTTAAGGAAATGGGTGAAAAAGATCCATGAACTTTGAAGAAAATGAAGTTTTAAGTGAAGTTTTCAAAAAGTACCAACTTTGAAGCACCATATCTCTTAAATGGTTGATCTTATGGAAAAAATTTATATGTGTCAAAGTTGTTTATTGGATCAAAATCTACAAATTTCATGTTGGAAGTTTTTTTCAGTTTGTAGGTGAAATTTTGAGAAATTCCCTTCCAAAGTTTGGAAAAAACCATGAAAAACACTTAGAAAAATTTTCTAAGTATGAAAAGTCAAACTTTTGACTTTTGATTCTTGATTGATTTTCTTGATTTTCTTTGATCAAATGACTTCTCATATCATATATTGATGATTCAAAACTTCAAAAGTCATGGTTGACCAAAATTCCCCAAAAGTCAATGGTGATCTTGTACAGTTGACTTTTCAGACGAATCGCGTTTCTGGAGATTTCAAATGAAACAGGCTATACTCACCAAATGAATAGTATGAATGGATCATATTGAGGTATTAGAGGATATTGAGCCATGATTTGAGTTGTGACACCATGTCCTGATTAAAAAGTCAGTGGTTCAGTGAATTAGGTCAAAAACCCTAATTGTCGACCTGATGAAATTGATGACTGTGGATCTTGAATTGAGATGTAATTTCCATTGTATATTGTCATAGGGATTATTTGAGGATGATTGAAACCTTTGATTGACTTCCTGGAGATTTTTAGGGTTTCCCAAATGTGATCCCTGATTTCAGTCCCTGATAGTTCAAAACCCTGATCTGAGGATTTGTCTGATCAATCTTTGTATAGGAGATGTTCTGAGCCAATGGATTAGGTCAAAATGATGCACTTGGGGTCTTGAGGTCATGTCCCAAGTCATTAGGTCAAATCCTGAGCAAAAGTCAGGAGTATGCTGTCTTCAGTCAAAACCCTAATTCAGTCGATTCAAAGCTGTTGAGCTTGTTGAAATGAATCTCTGAGGACCAAATGTTGATTGTTGATGAAGATGATTCATTTGAAATGAAGGGAGAACAAAGCCCTAATTGATTGTTACTTGTACTGATGAGTGGTTTCTTGGTTAAACCCTGCTAAGCACAAGTAGCAAACACAAGCTATGCAATTTGTTAGAGATGCAAATGATGCATATGCAGATGATATGAGGTGGTATCTTAGGTCAAAAATTGGGGTATGACAGATATCCAAGAAGATTCTAACATCCCGATCATATTAGGGAGGCCATTTTTAGCAACCGCTGGTGCAATTATAGACGTAAAGCGAGGAAAGCTTACTTTCGAAGTAGGAGAAGAGAAAATAGAATTTATCCTTTCCCAATTCCTAAAAGCACCTTCTATAATTGACACATGCTGCTCCGCTGACATAATCGACGAGTGTGTTCATGAAATACAATCCGAGCCAAACAAGGAAACCGAGATCCTAAAAATTCCTATGCCGCCAATCCTTGAAGATGACAACTGGCGAGGGGAATATCAAGATAACCACTTGAGTGAATGCTTGGCACTTACTCCTGATCCTATACCTGGACCGAAGAAGCCTGCTATAGAACTAAAAACACTACCTACCGATCTTAGATACGAATTCCTTGACGAAGAACAAAACCGACCAGTTATAGTGAACGCCAACTTAGGACAAACCGAGACTGTGAAATTACTTACTGTCTTAAGAAAATACCCAACCGCTCTAGGATACAACATATCAGATTTGAAAGGAATAAGTCCTTCCCTCTGTATGCACCGCATTATGCTCGAAGACGACTGTAAAACATCTAGAGAACATCAAAGGCGGATAAATCCTATTATGAGTGATGTGGTTAAGAAGGAAATCCATAAACTACTAGAAGCCAGAATAATATATCCTATATCCGATAGTAAATGGGTTAGCCCTGTTCACGTCGTACCAAAGAAAGGAGGAGTTACTGTAATCACTAACGCTAAAGGCGAATCTGTAGCACAACGTACCCAAACTGGATGGAGAATGTGCATTGACTATAGGAAGCTAAACAAAGCTACTCGAAAAGACCACTTCCCTTTACCTTTCATAGATCAAATGCTCGAACGCCTAGCTAAACACTCACATTTCTGTTATCTGGATGGATACTCCGGATTTTTCCAAATTCCTATCCACCCTGACGACCAAGAGAAGACCACATTTACCTGTCCTTATGGTACATTCGCCTATAGACGAATGCCTTTTGGGCTTTGCAATGCACCCGCAACCTTCCAAAGATGCATGATGGCAATATTTGCCGACTTCCTAGATGGAATAATGGAGGTCTTTATGGACGACTTCTCTGTCTGTGGAGGAAGTTTTGAAACATGTCTTGCGAACCTTGAGCTGGTACTTAAACGATGCGTAAGCGTAAACCTAGTCCTTAATTGGGAAAAATGCCATTTCATGGTTCGACAAGGAATTGTACTGGGACACATCGTGTCCGATAGAGGGATCGAAGTAGATAAAGCAAAAATTGAAATTATCGAAAACCTTCAACCTCCCAAAACCGTTAGAGAAATAAGAAGTTTTCTAGGACACGCTGGTTTTTACCGACGTTTCATTAAGGATTTCTCTAAAATTACAAAACCGTTAACCGAACTATTAATGAAAGACGCCGAATTCATCTTTACCGATAAATGCACTGAAGCATTTCATACACTTAAACAAGCATTAATCTCTGCGCCAATTATGCAACCTCCCGACTGGAATCAACCTTTCGAAATCATGTGCGACGCGAGTGATTATGCTGTAGGAGCCGTTCTAGGGCAAAGGAAAGATAAGAAACTACATGTCATTTACTATGCGAGTAGAACCCTAGACGAAGCTCAAATGAATTATGCCACGACAGAAAAAGAATTATTAGTTGTCGTATTCGCATTAGACAAGTTCCGTTCTTACCTGGTAGGAGCCAAAATAATCATATACACTGACCACGCCGCCATTAGGTACCTCCTGACTAAAAAGGACGCCAAACCAAGACTTTTGAGATGGATCTTGTTACTACAAGAGTTCGACCTGGAAATTAAAGATAAAAAAGGCACTGAAAATGTTGTAGCAGATCACCTCTCTCGTTTGGAAAATCTAAAACCCGAAGAAGTACCAATTGACGATGATTTCCCTTACGAAAGACTCATCGCTCAATTAGAAGCAAATGAATTCGAACCATACCATCCAAACGCTGAAACCAACAAATTAACTGAAATAGCTTTAGCCCGATCTAACACACCTTGGTATGCAGATTTCGTAAACTACCTAGCTGCTGGTGTGCTTCCTCCTGATTTAAGTTATCAACAGAAGAAGAAATTCTTCCACGACCTAACACATTACTATTGGGACGACCCACTCTTGTTCAAAAGAGGCCCCGATGGAATCTTTAGACGTTGTGTACCCGAAGAAGAAATAAGAAGCATAATTACACACTGCCATTCTGCACCGTGTGGAGGACACCATAGCACATCTAGAACCTGCGCCAAAATCCTTCAATCTGGACTTTTCTGGCCTAACCTGTGGAAAGACGTTTACTTTGCTGTAATAAACTGTGATAGATGCCAACGAACCAGAAATATTTCGAGACGCGATGAAATGCCTCAAAAAAGCATTCTTGAAGTAGAAATATTTGACGTCTGGGGGATAGACTTTATGGGGCCGTTTCCATCATCGTTTGGAAATCAATATATACCCGTCGCCGTCGATTATGTTTCAAAATGGATAGAAGCTATCGCCTCTCCCACAAACGATACACGAGTAGTCACTAAACTCTTTAAAAACGTCATCTTTCCTAGGTTCGGTGTGCCAAGATTGGTAATTAGCGATGGTGGTTCCCATTTCATTTCAAGAATACTTGAGAAACTCCTTCGAAAATATGGAGTAAATCATCGAATAGCTACACCATACCATCCACAAACAAGCGGACAAGTAGAAGTATCTAACCGCGAAATAAAACAGATATTGGAGAAAATTGTTGCTATATCTAGGAAAGATTGGTCAACCAAGCTAAACGAAGCTTTATGGGCTTATAGAACAGCTTTCAAAACTCCAATAGGAACTACCCCATTCAAACTCGTTTATGGAAAATCATGCCACCTACCGGTAGAGTTGGAACATAAAGCCTATTGGGCTATTAAGAACTTAAACCTAAACTACACTGCCGCTGGTGAGAAACGACTTCTTGACATAAACGAATTAGAAGAACTTAGACAAGACGCTTACGAAAACGCCAAAATCTATAAAGAACGAACGAAAAAATGGCACGACAAGCGTATATCTAGGAAAAATTTTAGCATAGGCGACAAAGTACTCTTATTTAATTCTAGACTAAAATTATTTCCTGGTAAGTTACGATCTAGATGGTCTGGCCCTTTCGAAATAACTAACATATATCCGAGTGGAGCGATAGAAATCAAAGGAGGAACCGTAAAGCCTTTTGTCGTAAATGGGCAGCGTCTAAAGTATTATCATCATCTCGAACATGATGAAAACATCGAAGTATTTAAACTTGACGAGCTGCCCGCTCTTTCGAAATAGTCTTCTATTTTAAAATCGTGGAGCTTACGACATAAAACAAAGCGCTTGGTGGGAGACAACCCACATTTATTTATTCTTCTATTTTTAATTTATTAAACTTTAATTTTTCTAATCTTTTATTTATTTTTTTATTTTTTTTATTTTAAAACTTTATTCTATTTTTAATTTTAATTTTAATCATTTTTACTTTTTCATACATCTTATAATAATTATTATAATTATAACTACTATCATGATTTGAGAAAATATTTCCTTTATAATTATATTTATTATTATAACTTGTTACCTAAGTTTATTTTTAACTTTTATTTTATTTTTAAATAAGCACTAGCCTAGTTCTAACTTATCTTAATATTCTCAAACCTCACTATAAAACCACACCACCACCACTCTTACTCTTCACAACCTTCATACCATTTCTTTTCTACCATTCTACTATCATCTCTATTTTTCATTTTCAAACTCATCATGCCTCCACGTTCAATCATCCGTAGTGTGCGTCCTGAGAGACCACCCCCTAACCTTAACAATGTTATATTCCGAGAAGACGACAATGATGCTCAAAGAACCAAATACCTCGCTTTCTATGAACGTTCGGTTGTTCCCACAAAATTTGTGAACACCGAATGTCTAGAAACTCTAGGCCTCATTGATGGTGTTACCCGTTTGCTCACTAAATCTAGCCTATACCATCTTTGTACCGAACTCGTACCTACTTATGAGCCGCTCGTCTTAGAATTCTTGAGTTCTTTCAGTTACGACACTCCTTCTGATCAACCACTCTTAACCGGTAGCATCCAATTTAGGATGTTCAACCGTGAATATACTTTGGATCAAGAAGTTGTGGCTACGTACTTGAATTTTAATACGTCACCAAATGCTCTCCGCACTATCTTTCAAGAACTCAATGGTCGTTCATGGGAACAACATGCCTTCGACCTATGGTTTAACCTCACTGGCGAAGTTCAAACTGGTTGGAGGACCCTACATGCCTCTCACATTCAAAACCCCGCTATACGTTATTTTCAACGTGTTTTGGGGCATACTATTTTTGCGAGATCCAACAACCACAAGGTGAATCAACATGAACTATTCTTCCTTTACTGTGCGCTAAACAATCTTCGTTTCAATGTCGCACCGTTTATGCTCCAACACATCCAAGGCTGTGTCAATGCACCCGCTACAAACCCCTTTCTGTTTGGCGGAATTATTACTTCCTTGGCCTGTGCTTTAGGTCTTGCTGATGATCTCCTATCACTCTCTCATCTCATGATGCCTGCTCAATCACTTGACCTCACCTATTGCCGTTACTCCCATTTGGTTTCACCCCGCCATGATGGCCGCTACACTTTGGTCGTCAACAAAGTTCTGATTCCTTATGTCATCCTTCCATGCCCTGAAAGAATCAACATCCGTTATGTTCAGCGTTGGCGGCTTATTGAAGACAATCCTCAAGATAACCAACCTGATCATCCTAATGAACCTGTGGATGCAAATGACGAAGAACTCAACCAAGGAAAAGCTGATGACAACCAACCTCCTCAAAACAACCCTCCGCCTATCACTCTTGATGCCATGTATGCTGCAATTCAACGACAAGACCAACTTTTTCAAGCTATGCAGACAAACCAAAATGAAACACTGAGGCTTATTCGAGAGATGCAACAGGAGCACCGTGACTATGCTATTAGGAACGAAGGCCAATACACTGAAATTGCTCCACAATTGCATGATCTTAACATTCGTGTGAATGGCTCTCCTACTGATAGACGTCGTCGTGTTCGTACAAGAGGCGCAAGCAGTTCTCGCAACCGCAACATTGAGGAGTAGTTCTCATGCATTGAGGACACTGCATCATCTATGTCTGGGGGAGTCGCATTACTTTCTTTAGTTTATTTTCCCTTCAGTTTATTTCCCTTCCTTGTAATGTTTTTTTTCTAATTCAATAAAAGAATATTTATGGAATTTAAGTCTTATATGTATAATTCCGTAGTTATTACCCTTTCTTCCATTTTCTTGAGCCATAACAAAAATTTTGCTCCTAAACAATAAATACAAACCCCACACGTTCGTGAAATACGAAGCTACTCAAACACTAAACGCATAGAAATTGATTCAAGTTAATATCCTTATTGTCCCTACACTTTAAAACCCCAAGTATGCGTAACCGATTTGAATACCCTTTATACCAAAACCACCGACTTTAATTTTTGAAGTAACCTTTAGTAGTTTATTCTAGTAGTCGGCACCGTCTTAGACACCAACTACGCAGAGAGTCGATGAATATAAGTGTATGATCCTCATAATAATAATTATGTGCTTAACCACAATAAGAAATGTGCCTACTAAGTAAGGTGGTCCTCACAAGATCATTTAACCTAACGGTCGCAATTCTCAAATACAAAGAATTTAAAAACTCATTGTTGATTGGTTCAGAAGTCATCTGGTACTGAACTTGGTAGGAAGGACTATTGTCCTATTCCCCACAATCCTCAAATGAGCGCTAAGGAGTATACCACTTATTGTGCCAGAACTCCATGAGAAGGATCATAGTCACTAACCGACTACTCTGCTATGTGCGTGTCGAGATAATGGGCTTAATGTGATTGCGCACGAATGAAAAGGGTAAAAACATGATGACAAGTCAAAGGTCGAGCTATAATGGCATGATTCGGATTGGTATGCATACTGGGAGTTGTCTAGTGTCGCTACTATAAGTCTATTGCTAGGATCATTATCATTATTTTCAAATAAGAACACTATGTGGCTGAGTATGACCGAGCGACGTGGAGGGAGTGTGTTTCATTTATCTTTATCTTATTATTTTTGCTTGAGGACAAGCAAAGGTTCAAGTCTGGGGGAATTTGATAACACGATTTTATATCGTATATTTAGCTTAAAATCCATAGATATTTATAGCATTTCCCGTTTATTATGTTAATTTATTATGATATTACGCGAGTATTTGCTTTGTTTCAGGTTTTACACTTCAATTACGACTATTTGCGAAAAGGAAAGAAAATAGAGCTTAAATGACCAATATTTATGCTTAAAAAACGAAAAAGGAGTGCTGAAGCGAAAGAGGGGTGCAATTAGGACCCAAAAGGCCCAAAAGAGATATTCAGCCCACCATGGAACCAAAGGCGCGTGGCCCAAACCTGCCCAGCAAGTGGAGACGCACGTCTCCACATCCTCTATGCCACGTCAGCAAAGGGAGACGCACGTCTCCATGTTCCTACATCTTCTCCACTTGAGACGCACGTCTCAAGTCAGTCAAGCTGCCTCCTGAAGAAACGGAGACGCACGTCTCCACGCCCAGTCTGCAAAAAGTTCCTCTTTTCACGCAACGTCACAGCAAAACCTCTCCTATAAATAGGACCTGCTATCTCACTTCCAAAGGGTCCGATTTCCTGCCAACGAAGTGCTGCCGAAATTGTACCGCGAACCGCTTTTCTTTATTCTGCTTTCATTCAACCGTTTATTTTCTCACAACGATTTCTACACTGGAAATTGTTGTGAACTTTTCATAGATCTAGCCTTACGTTAGATTTATCGTTTTATTTCCTTGTTTTTATTTTCTGCTATTTAAATTCCGAAGAACGATCCAGCCAACCTGTGGTGGAAGTTCGGTACTTGAAGATCCAGTTACCATTTATTTAATTCAGGTTTTTATTTACCGCCTTATTTATATTTATTTGCATGATATATTGTATGCCATTTAATATGCTTATTATTATGAACCGAACTGATTTATGAATGTTTAATCGTATTAATATGTCTGGCTAAATTACTAAAGGTGTCGGTATGTAAAGTAAGTTAACCGTAGGGATCCGAAATAAATTGGCTTAATTATGTTTTACTAATTATCACTTGTTTTTGGTTTATATGTCTAATTTAATTAGTAAGTCTTAAAACCGATAGAGCGAAAGTTGGAGTCTTTAACCAGATAGTAGACATAGGACATTAGTTTTAAGGATGGCGAAAGCGTATTAAAACTAATTGGAACTTATTTATTTTCAAAAATTGTTTTTACACTCGAGCGGGATGGCGAAAGCGTACGTTAGGGATATTAGCTTGCTCCGAGTCAACAGAGCGAAAGTTTGAGATTAGGAGATTTAAATAGATAACAACCTCATAAAATAGGCATTTTATTAATTACGTTGTTTCCAAAAAGCTCTTCTAAAATCTAATGGGATGGCGAAAGCGTACATTAGGATTAGGATAGTAGTCTGACTCAACAGAGCGAAAGTTTGAGACGAGGATTTTTAATCAATTGAATTAGTAAAGATTTTTAATTTGATTATGCAAAAGCCAATGGACCTTCGGATTACCTTTAGTTAAACGAAATACATACTGATACCTGTCTTTTATTATTATTCTTTATTTTCTCACAATCACTTTCCCTTAGGAACAATCGAAATTTTAGTACTCCTAGCATTACATAGTAACCTTAGATAACGGTAGATCGATTCATAGTCCCTGTGGATTCGATATCTTTTAAAACTACACGACACGACTGTGCACTTGCAGTTATCAGATTTATAGACACGTAAAGTCGCGATCAATGTTAACATCCTGGATCAAACGATCAGAACCTTGAGGACTCACCGTAACACCATACTCGCGCCCACATACTACCTAACGAACCCAAACCCTATTGGGCCAGGCCATGCGCTAATCACACCCCCCAATTTCTCATCCTTAGCCAAAATACACACCCCCTGCGTAAGAGAAAAAGCTTAATGGGCTCAGCCCTTTGATATTAACACACCCCAAATTTCTTGTCCTTAATAAAACACACCCCCTGCGCTTACATAAAAAATTTTAATAAAAAAACTAATTAAGGTTATTTGATAAATTTAATAATCGTCTAGTTGTTTTTTTTTCCGATAATCAATTTTCTGCTCGACCCGACCATACCTATTGGTCGCATTAGGCGAGAAATAATTCGGATCAATTTATTTATTTAACTCTATTTTAATCTTCTCCTCGAACCGACTACACCCATTAGTCGCATTAGACGAGAAGTGACATTTTAATTAATTTACTAACTCTAAATCAATTCTCTCCTCGACCCGACTAAAACTATTAGTCGCTTTAGACGAGAGATAAAAATACACAATCTAAAACACTTTCAATTTGCTGCCCGCAATGATCAACCTATCGATCTGAGTAACCAGCGATGCCCTTAATCCGTTAGCTATACTGACTAAATCCATTGGTCACCGCATCTAACGGTGCCATATCAAATCAGGGTTGTACGCCCAAAACACTCAAAACACGCTAAACCACGACACTACGGATTTTCATCCTTGTCAATCAGGCAATTCAAAATGCCTTTTAAATCACAACTTTCAACAACTATGATAGGCCATTCAAAAAGCCTTCAAATACCTCCGTAATCAATTCTAAGGCGTACAATCCTGTGCCCGAACTACGTTGACTCTGATTCTCCATAAGGAGATACGTAGGCACTTGGATAACCAAGGCGAGTCCCCCACCCTAAAATCTCAATTTTCCCCTATTCAATTCCTTAGCTATTAAACCTCTATAATTTTGCTATAAACCTTTACCTTAGATTCAAAGCCAAAAGGAAAGGGTTGAGGGTGCCTAACACCTTCCCTCGACCTGATTATAATAACTTACCTCGATCTCTTAACTGCGTAGGGTTTCCTATTCGCCCTTCAGAATAGGTGGCGACTCTAAAACCTTTATTTTTAGGGCAGATTGCTCCAGGTTAGGCTTTATAGCTTTCAATTTACAGTCTTCATTTAAATTATTGTCAAATATAAACTGTATATATATTGTTTAGAACTACGTCTGAGTGTAAACCTTAGGACAGTTAAACTATATATATATATATATTATAGGACTATGGCCTAGGATTGAGAATGTCTTCCCGGTGAAGGCTCTTTCCTAATTAGAGATCTTTAGTTAAAACCTCAAGATGATTTATTCTCGGTGAAACATCTTGAAAAAGCCTTAGAACCAAAATAGGATACATCCACCCAAGAGGAATTATTCCCGGTGAAACCTCCTACCCATTTTCTTAGAGCAAAAATAAGTTCAAAACCACATAGCTTTCTCTTGTGCTATAACAAGGACCCTCGATGACCCTCGATTAGCCTCCTCTTGGGCTTTGTACAAGGACCCATAGGCTTCTTAAAAGCATTCCCAGGTTACTCTTGAGCTTGTATACAAGGACCCATCTAGTTTCTTATAAACATAGGAACAGGTCTTTAGTCACCTTTTAGCCTACCCTGGTGAGTTTCTTCTACTCTTAAAACCAAACTTTAAACAACCTAAGAATGTCTCAATTTCACATTGAGTACATATTTTGTAATGAGAGACATGGACAGTCTCTGTCACCCTTATCTCCATTAATTTTCCTCCTTAGCAGAGTCTGGGATCCATATCTGTCTATCCTCAGTCAGTGTCAGGCTTTAAACAAGAAGTCTCAAATAGTTAATCATTCTGCCATCATCAAAATCCTTGGAAAGGGTCAGCCTCCATTCATTTTTTCATTTTATCATAAATCCCTGGAAAGGGTTAGCTTCCAAAAATTAAGCTTTCAAAAGTTAAAAGTCTCCAGCAGAGTAAAACCCCTGGAAAGGGTTAGCCTCCAAAATCAGTCCTTTAAAGTCATAGTTCCCTGGAAAGGGTTAGCTTCCAAAAATTCCACTTTTAAAAGATAAATCTCACTTAAGGTCAGTCTCAGTCAATAAAAACCAAGTCCTCAGTAGAGTCTACTCTAGGTCAATCATCCAAATAAATTCCCCAGTAGAGTCAATCCTCAAACCTGGGTCTTTCATTCACCAATCCCTGCTTAACAAAAGCACAATCCTCAGTAGGGTCAACCTTTAGTCTCCAAATAAAGGAGTAATCCTCAACAAAAATCCCCTCTGAGTCAAAAGATCCCACAGTGGTAGATCTTTCCCCATTTTAAAAGTCAGCCTCAACCTTGGGCTTTGTACAAGACACATACTCCTCTTAGAGTCAAAACCTACTCATAGGTATTCCCCTAGAGAGTCAGCCACAACCTTGGGCTTTGTACAATGCAAATAATAGAGTCTCCCCGGTAAGTCCTTCACCATCAAGTAGCAACAACCTTGGGCTTTGTACAAGGCAGATAAACCACATTCCCTGTGTCAAAAGATTCCTAACATTTAGGATCTTTTCCCCATAAGAGTCATCCATATTCAGTTTTTTTCAACAGTCAGCCACAACCTTGGGCTTCATACAAGGCACAAAATAATGACTTCCCTAGTAAAAGTCAGCCACAACCCTGGGCTTCATACAAGAAAGAAAATAATATATTCCCCAATTAAGAGTCAGCCACAATTATGGACTTTATACAGAACACCAAATAAAATCCATAAAAATAAACACTCTCCAACTAGAGTCAGCCTCAATTCTGGGCTTTGTACAAAACACAAAATTTCTTAGTTTAAGTTAATCCCTAGTGGAGTCATCTCCTAGAGTCAATAAAATCAATAAAAAAAGCCTCAAGCTTTGGCCTCATACAAGCCAGCTAAAGTCAAATCTTTTATACAGTAGATAGATATAGCTTATCTCTATAGAGAGATATTTCTCCTATCTCACCACATTCAAACAAACAAACATTACATTTTAATTTTAATCATTCTCCCATCTAGGATTTTGAACGACATGCTCTGGCAAGTAAACCCAGGCATGTGTAACTTTCCCTAATTTGGTTGAGTATCATTCTTTCATTCAAGACGCAGTTGACTGGTATACTTGCACATACACTAGTAAGGTCCCCCTCTTGAATGAAATGAATTCAGCTTTTCTGTCACTCTTTTAATGTTTGTGGTGGAATAGTAGAAATACCTCTCTGTAAAGATGATTTCATGTCTCTTTACTGTAAACAGAGATTTAATTCAAGCTTCAACCTTGAGCTTCAAGCAAGGCACCCAAAAATAATTATTTTCCCTAATTAATTCTCCGAACTACAAAAAGCTCTGACTTCCATTAGGGATATGTAGGCATGAGGTTCACAAGGAATCTTAGCGAGCTAATAAAAAACCAAAAATAGTCAGTCAATCAGTCTTTCATTTAATTCAATTTTCCCTCCTAATACAAAGGAGAAACTTTCCCAATCAATTAGCAACAAACACAAACACATAGACACAAAGAAGGTTCTCGTAGAGTACTACGAATATATAGGGTGCTTAAAACCTTCCCTATGTATAACCGACCTCACGGACTCCGGAATTTCTAGTCTTGGTGAATCCCCACTGTCATACGCTGAAATTTTCCCATCACATTTTTATACTCAAGCTCATCCAAGTATCAACAGCTCAAGACCTAAGTGGATGCACACTCTCCTAAACAAACAACCCACAACTAGGTTTTTTGCTTCTCTTCAAGAAAAATCAAGTTCTGACAATTCAAGTGGACCTCACAACCTCTCATATGATTCAAAGAATCCTCAACTCAAGTTACAATCTCTCATTCACAAGATTGCTTGAACAACAGTTCAAATAGTCAACGGTCGACTGATTTGACCTAAAAGTCAAATATGGTCAAAGTACAGTCAAAATCTTGATTTTTTGTCAACATCCTTATTTTGAAGTATCATTCACCATTTCATTAAGAATTGATCATGGTTCATCTAGGCAATATCAGAAATCAACAATTTCAAAAGTTTCTAAATTAGGGTTTTCATAGGAGAAAGTCAACTGAACTTTGACCAGCCATAGCTCCTACATGGAAAATCATAAATTTTCCATCCCATACTCATTTTGAAGGATATGGAGCAAAAGTTTAAAAGATTATAGGTCCTTTTTGAAAGATTAAAAGATATAGGTCTCTCACATGCCAAGTCTAAAAATGCTTCATTTGAGAGATATGGAGCAAAAGATTATAGGTCCTTTTTGAAAGTTAACCAAAAAGCAGTTTTTTGTCAAAGCCAATATCATCAAGATAAATTCTTCAAATGGAAACAAGCTTCCAAAGTGGCTTGTATAGGACATATTGAGGTTTCCAAAAAGTCCTAGAACTCCTCCATATCTTAAAAATTGAGGGAGATACGCCTTGACAAAGTTGGACAATTTTGGAGGAAAAAATGTGAAGCAAAAAGCCTCAAAATGGATTTTCTTGCAAAGAGACCCAATCTTTTTTGGCCCAATATTGATCTTCAAGTTATCCAAGATTTCAAATTTGATTGACACGAATTTTTTTAATATTTATTTGATTTTATATGAATTTTTAATCATTTAAAAGTTGTTTTGATTCATGTAAATCAAGTAAAAATCAAATATTCAATTAAAGATCTTGTACTAATCAAATTCAATCACCAGTCATACCATATTTTCAATGTATTTTCGTGCAAACAAATATTGGTACAAGAGAGATTGAGATTGACCAAATTTGGAGGCTTTTACTCATATTTTCTAATCAAATTTCTCATGATTGATTCACAAAGATATTGATCAATACTATTGCCCTAATTCTATCCAATATATAGAGGTAATTCGTGCCAAACCGGGAGAGAGGAATTGACAAGGGTTCTGCAGGCAGAGGCACACGTTCATAGTCCAAAAATTGAAGAAAATCTTGAAATCAGTTTGAGAGGTTGGAGGAGATTCAGCAATAGTTGAAGGTTCAAACACGATCAGGAGGTACCTGGGCTGGATTTTGAGGAACTAGGGCTAATCTGTGGAGTCGTTATCCCTCCAAAGTTAAAGACTCCAACCTTTGGTAAGTATGACGGAGTCTCTTGTCCTAAACTGCACCTGAAATCTTATGTGAGGAAGATTCAGCCTCACACTGCTGACAAGATGTTATGGGTCCACTTTTTCCAAGAGAGCTTATCCGGAACCCAACTCGAATGGTACTATCAACTGGACGGTGCCAACATTCATACTTGGGAAGACTTGGATGTTGCATTCTATAAGCAATACCAATACAATGCTGATCTAGCGCCGACTCGCATGCAACTACAAAGCATGTCCATGGGGCCGAAAGAAAATTTCAAGGAATATGCTCAGAAATGGAGAGACTTGGCTGGCAGAGTTCAACCCCCTTTGGCGGATAGAGAGTTGGTGGATATGTTCATGAGTACACTAACTGGCCCTTTCTACAGCCATCTAATTGGAAGCTCTTCATCTAGTTTTACCGACCTCATACTGACTGGGGAACGTGTTGAACGTAGAATTCGAAGTGGAAAGATTCTAGTGACTTCAACTTCTAGTGTCACAAAAAAGCCATACAATGGGAGGAATGAATCTGACACTGTTGGGGGCTGGTCTCTAATCAAGCATCGATACAACAACATAATAACCAACGTAAACAAGGCGCATCCAAAAGACAATTCATAAAGATCAACATGTCTTTCACTCAAGCGCTGCAACACTTGTTGAAAGCAGAGCTACTTACACAGATAGCTCCTCATCCAAATCCCAACACTTCCTCCCCTCGCTATTATCCCAACGCGAGGTGTGCATATCACTCCAATAGTCCTGGACATGACACTGACAACTGTTGGACATTGAAGAATAAGATTCAAGACATGATCGATGCTGGGGAAATCAAGTTCGACCCCCCTGCAACCCCTAACATGATCACTGCTCCCATGCCTAATCACAACAAGAGTGCTAATATTGTGGATGGCTAGAAGGATGGACTTTAAGATCATTAGTTTTAATTTCAGTTGCAATTTCTTTTGCTGTTTGTTTAAACATTTGACTTATGATAGACATTATCTGTTTTAATAATCATCATCAGTGTATTGCATATGTTTGTCTTGAATAGATTATTTCGCTATCACTCGTTTTAAATTATGTCTTTACTTTGCATATGTTTTGTGATATTCAACTCCAACTAAGCTGTAAGCCTTTTAAGGGAGGATGACGAAAATGATACCGCAACCTCATACAGTATTGCTTTTGAACGGACTATGTTAACGATGTACAGGCATTGTTTCAATTCCTAAACAGTGGAGATATAAGGATGTTAGTCCCTCGTCAACCCCTTTGAGCCTAAGAAGTAGAAGTTTCTTTCTCATACAAATTAAACCCTTAATCACAACCCGGGGTAAGGTAGTTACTCAGTTAACTTAGTCATGCTAGTACGCTTTTACACAAATAATGATGGTTTCCCGTAATCATTAAGACAGGCAGTCAATATCCATGAAAAAGAAAAGGAGATAAAAATGTTGAGGCGAAACCTATGAAGGAGACTTATCAAAAATCAAAACATACCGCTGACTGTAATCTCAAAATAAATAGTTCAGGCAAAAGTTAGGGATAACAAAATCAAGGTCAAACAGAGGTTGCTAAAACTCCTCGACAAAAGAAGATATTACAAAAGAAGGTATTACAAAAAAAAGGGATGACTGCCTATCCAAATAAACCCCTAGTACTTCAACCATCATCAAATATCAATGTTACAACTTCAAGCTTTGCTAAGGTTTGAATGTAGAGTTAACTGAGCATAGGATCGAAGAACATCACGAAGATTGGGATGGGTATAAATAAATTTTTGAGCCATTATCCTTCGTTTCTTAAACCGTGAACCAAGCCACGTTACAACCCTTGAAAGTCCTAACTGAAGCATGGTTAGTTCGAAAGCATACTGTCACCAAAAAGGTATCCTGACTCCTTAAAATTTACCATAAATGCTGAGTTGATATTTCATCTTTTACAAACACCACGTTTTTACGCTTTTACATCTCCTGTTTTAATGTTTTTTAAAAATCAAGACAGACATATGCACTGCATCTCATGAATTCATTATTAAACATATTTTGCTACATAATTTCGAATGTTAGCATCAGGAAGAATTTACACAGGGTACAACTAATGACTGAAAGTTATCCCGACAGACGAAACCACTTCAGCAGCAACACCTCTTGCATCTGACTCAGTTGATTAAAAGTTAATGAATACAAAGGGCATGACATGCTTTGTCCAATCAATTTGGGGCAACCAGGTCAAGATTTAAAGAATCTTTCAAGAGCATCAAACAATCAGGGCCATGCATCCAAGAAGATCTGAAACTACTCCCCAATCAGCATGGGACATTGTCCTGGGCCTATGACTACCAGGGGCATGTCGCCCATAGTGCATATCTCACAAAGTCCTCGCGAGGTGAATCTTTTCAAAATCCCTACTAGCAGGGGAAAATCTATGCAAGTCCAGTTTGACATCTTAATCAATACTCAGTGGTGTGTCCTAATCAATACAAATCCAGGAATGGTAGTTACTATAATACTGGGGGCAATGTTCTAGGCATATGTGCCTTCCCACAACTCTGGTTTCACAAGATCACATCCCCACAGAGTAATCCTCAAGAAGATATCTTCAAAATGTCCTCGTCCCAACAAAGACTTGGTTCCTCAACAGAGTTTACATCTTCAACACTACCGGTTCTCCGATACCTTTCTTGTCTCCAAACATGGTTACTCATCTCTCTTATTCCCAGTCAGGGTACATCAAGCTACTTTTCATCCCCAAGCAGAAATCATAAAATCCCCAGCTGAGTATCCTCGACCATGAAGCGGGAGTTCTTACTAAAACAGAAGACTTGTACTCTATATTCTCCATAATATTCAGGGATTTATTTTTCCCCGCCAGAATATTCTACGATCTACTTTCATCATTGACAAAATGTTGCATACATACATCATTCATAATCAATCATTACATAAATACATACCATGCATCATGGCATTGCATGCTGCTTACTTTGTCTTTCAGGTAAAGTTCCAAAGCAAACGAATATCATCAACAAATCAACCTCAGTCAGATATACATTCTGGAAAGCATATCCCTCCAGACATTCTGAAAACATTCCAATCAGATATACATTCCGGAAGCTCGAACCCCAAACATTCTGAAAATTCCAATCAGATGCACATTCAGGAAGCATGGCCCCCAAAATTCTGAAAACATTCCAATCAGATATACATTCCGGAAGCTCGAACCCCGAACATTCTGAAAATTCCAATCAAATGCACATTCTGGAAGCATGACCCCCAGACTTCTGAAACATTCTTATCAGATATACATTCCGGAAGCTCGAACCCCGGACATTCTCAATCAGATGCACATTCTGGAAGCATGACCCCCAAACTTCTGAAACATTCTTATCAGATATACATTCCGGAAGCTCGAACCCCGGACATTCTGAAAATCCCAATCGGATGCACATTCTGGAAGCTTGACCCCCAGACTTCTGAAACATTCTTACAACTCTCATCAGGTGCATATTTTGAAAGCATCACCCGCTAGACTTCTGACAATTATCTCTTTTAGGTGGCATCTTTAAGCCCACTTCAGATCTTTTGCTGATGGCATCTATAAGTCCATCCTCGACACAAGCCCCAGTATTAACAATTGTCTTTTGGCACTCGTTCAAGACACAATTCAGAAACAATCCAAGATCTAATTCAGTTACTGCAAACGGTGCTGACACGATCGACATTCGAAGATCTAATTCTATCATCACGAACGGTGTAGACACGACCATCCTTCCAAGATCTAATTCAGTTACTACGAACGGTGCTGACACGATCAATCTCCTATAAATACTTCTCAATACAGTGGATTCAGTCTAACGTACGACTCATCCTAAGTATATCCTTTAGATACGGTCTAACATACGACGTATTCTGACGTTCAAGTCTATCAAGCTGGATGGCATCTTTAAGCCCCTCTCTAGTAAACTTTCCCTCAAGGCCTAGATGGCATCTTCAAGCCCGTCTCCGACAAAAGTCCCTACTTCAGCTAGGGCAAATTCCTAGGTATTCTAGTGTTCAATCCTCTACTACCTTCAAATTCCAACAGGCACGCATGCCAATCTACATCCTCAGGTATAAGAAGATTGAACAGGGGCAGGTGTCATACCCTGAAATTTTCCCATCACATTTTTATACTCAAGCTCATCCAAGTATCAATAGCTCAAGACCTAAGTGGATGCACACTCTCCTAAACAAACAACCCACAACTAGGGTTTTTGCTTCTCTTCAAGAAAAATCAAGTTTTGACAATTCAAGTGGACCTCACAACCTCTCATATAATTCAAAGAATCCTCACCTCAAGTTACAAGCTCTGATTCACAAGATTGCTTGAATAACAGTTCAAATAGTCAACGGTCGACTGATTTGACCTAAAAGTCAAATGTGGTCAAAGTACAGTCAAAACTCCTGATTTTTTGTCAACATCCTTATATTGAAGTATCATTCACCATTTGATCAAGAATTGGTCATGGTTCATCAAGGAAAGATCAGAAATCAACAATTTCAAAAGTTTCTAAATTAGGGTTTTCGTAGGAGAAAGTCAACTGAAATTTGACCAGCCATAACTCCTACATGGAAAATCATAAATTTTCCATCCAAAGCTTAATTTGAAGTAAATTGAGTTCTCTACAACTTTGTCTCTCACATGCCAAGTCTAAAAATGCTTCATTTGAGAGATATGGAGCAAAAGATTATAGGTCCTTTTTGAAAGTCAACCAAAAGCAGTTTTTTGTCAAAGTCAATATCATCAAGATAAATTCTTCAAATGGAAACAAGCTTCCAAAGTGGCTTGTAGAGGACATATTGAGGTTTCCAAAAAGTCCTAGAACTCCTCCATATCTAAAAAATTGAGGGAGATACGCCTTGACAAAGTTGGACAGTTTTGGAAGAAAAAATGTGAAGCAAAAAGCCTCAAAATGGATTTTCTTGCAAAGAGACCAAATCTTTTTTGGCCCAATCTTGATCTTCAAGTTATCCAAGATTTCAAATTTGATTGACACGAATTTTTTAATATTTATTTGATTTTATATGAATTTTTAATCATTTAAAAGTGGTTTTAATTCATGTAAAACAAGTAAAAATCAAATATTCAATTAAAGATCTTGTACTAATCAAATCCAATCACCATTCATACCATATTTTCAATGTATTTTCGTGCAAACAAATATTGGTACAAGAGAGATTGAGATTGGCCAAATTTGGAGGCTTTTACTCATTTTTTCCAATCAAATTTCCCATGATTGATTCACAAAGATATTGATCAATACTATTGCCCTAATTCCATCCAATATATAGAGGTAATTCATGCCAAATCGGGAGAGAGGACTTGACAAGGGTTCTGCAGGCAGAGGCACACGTTCATAGTCCAAAAATTGAAGAATATCTTGAAATCAGTTTGAGAGGTTGGAGGAGATTCAGCAACATTTGAAGGTTCAAACACGATCAGGGAACACTCTTGATCGTTTCCCAATCAATTTCCAAGCTTAAAGCATTAAGAATACGCTACTGTTCATTCACGGTTTTGCCATACTTTTACAACTTCGATTTCACAAATTCATGCATTATTCACATAAATTGATTGTTTAATCATGTTCACAATCATGTTTGGAGCATGTTTGAATCATTAATTACAAGTTTTGGTACAGGGATAGCAACCTGCCATTGTTAGGGTTCGAAGGTGCTCTTTTGGGGGTTTTAGTTTTAGGACGAATTGAACAAAACTAATGCTACTGATGTATTCAGGAGATGATTCCGAATCGAATCATGTTCTTCTATTTCGTTTATAGTTGTTATTTTGTGATGTTGAGAATTTCAGGTCCTATAGCCATGGCTGGAAAAACCGTCGTCGTAGCCATATCTAAGACAACGGATGCATGAAGAAGAAGCCTACGTGGCGAGTAACCATTGGCTCGGTTCAACTATCCTTGGCGCGCTTTTTCTTTGGGAAGTTTGTGGGTTTGCGTTGTATATTTACCTTGTTGTTTCTTAAGCTAACAATAAACGAGCTTTGGTATAGTGGAAAACGCATGAGTGATCTTGGTGAGCGGCAGGGCCTGAGTTCAATCTTCAGGTCTCCCAAATTTTATTTTTCACCATTTATTTGTTTACGTGATTCAATACAACACATCCAGCGAGGACCTTGGTGGACCCCTAGCATTCAGCCGTCAGAATCACTGCAGCTTCAGATTCAGTGCACATCATCCTGCCAGTCCACCATGGACCACCATAGCTGTGCCACATCTGATCAAACGCTAAGTTCCTCAAAAATTTTTTCTTTTTAATTATATAGCACTTGTTTTTTTTTAATTTATTATTATGTATATTATTTATAAATATTGTTTTATTTACAAAATTTTTTTTGTTTCTTAATTATTTCCTTTTTCCATAATATATATATATATATATATATATATAATAAAATTAAAATCTTTTATTTTAATTAATAGTTTTGTTTATTTTAAATTAATCTAAAATGGTTTTAAATAATTTAATAAATCATAATTCATATTCTATTAATTGATAATAATACATTAGGGCTAGGCTATTTTAATCGAAATTTTATTCTCACCGATTTAATTAATTAGGTTGAAAAACCAATAATTAATTAAATTGATTTTGTTTATTCTGTTAATCCTATTTAATTCGTACCCTAATCAGGTTTACGAAGATCATGCCTACACTGAATTGTTTTCCTTCCTTGTGCAATTTTTTCAGGGTTAGCACCAGGGTTTCCTCCGGCTACGAGCCATATCAGATCAAAAGCTAAGTCCTATTCTATATTTATTTTAAATATTTATTTTATTTTGTCTCTTTTTATCAAATTAGGGTTAGCCTTAATTGTCATTGAATTGGTAATACACTCACCCTTCTGTTTTTTCCCTATTCCATTTTTCAGGGTTAGCCAGCCTCAAAGCTCGATTAGTCGGTAGCCCTAAAACCTATTTTATTTTAATTTCTTTTATTTTTATTATTACTTATGTCAAACCCTATTGGGGTTTAAGTTTATTGCTTTTTTCCCCATCCCCATAACTTATTATGTAACTGTTTCGAGGTTGTATTGTCTGGCCTTGAAGGCACTTAAATCTGTTATATTATATTACTGCGTGGTTAGTAATTTAGGGAGTGCAACCTTGAACTGAATCTAGAATCACTTAATTACAAGATAACTTATTCTGAATCTGACCACGTGATTGTTGCACCCACGCACCTTTTATGGTACCTCTCTTGTTGCTTGTTGCCTGTTGCCTGTTGCCTTGTGTTTTTCAGTGCAGAATAGCCAAGTCCCTCGAATACGAGGATACCTCAGCAATGTTTCCCTCAGTTCATTCAGATCATAAGTCCCTGATGATGATGCCTTCGATTCGATAATATGATCTCGTCCCTCGAAGTTGCCTACGATATGCTGAGGTATCCTCCGGTTGCCTAAAAGTAAATGGCTATTCTGATCCTTCCCTTAGACTACTTACCCCTCTATGGCAGGGACAATCTTTGGCGAACGATAATTCGACGACCCTTCAACCTCCAAATAAAAGGACTTCTCTACCCTCCTATGGTAGGGATAGCCCTGAAAGGCTAAAAGAACATTTTTCATCTAACCAGGTAATTTTCCCCTAATTGCTTTGCTCTGGTTTAAAAATATTTTTATTACATTTCTTCTTAAAAAACTTCAATAAGGCTACGCTCATTTTACGAGCTAAAGTCCTTATTTCTTCTTCTTCTACATTCCTGAACTTTTGGTTTCAAATAGCAAAGCAATTAAGAGCCCATGGATAACCATGGATGCAAAGGGTGTCTTACACCTTTCCTTTGCATAAATTACCCTCCGAACTCAGTTTTTATTTAAAAGGTTTTTCCTGTTCTTTTAGTCTTTCTGTTAATTTGGATAAATAAAAGTCGGTGGCGACTCTTGTTAACCGCACATTTCGATAAAGTCAGTTCACCGTATTAAACCCACACTTAGCAAACTCCTAGGGTTTATTTGAGATCTTTTTCCCCTTTCCTCCTCGTAGGATAATTAAAAAGTTCGTGTGTTATCGTAGGAGGAACTGAAACAAAATTCATCACGCCACGGGCGCATTCTCCTTCCAAATTTCGCGTGAAGGGTCTAGCGTGCCGTCATCCTAAGTGAAACGGGGAGGTAAAAAAACGACACCACACTTGGGTTCGCAACTTTGCAGGTTTTACGAGTCCTCGTGGCGGCTCTCCCGTAATCCTACTGTCACGCACTCAGTCGATGACTTGATCAAGTTCAACGACTCAATGAGATATCAGTAAAATCAGGCTAGCAACACACACTTCAGAGGAGGAAAAGGAATTTCTAGTGATGTCTCATGGCTCGGCCGAGAATCGACCTGCTCTGATACCAACTGAACACCCCATACATAACTGACTAGTATATTATGCATGAAATGTTAAAAATTGATATTGAGTACATACAAAAGCCAAAGATACAAGATGATCCATTTAAAATACAACATGAAATTCTAATAAGAATTACAAAACACGTGTCTTCAATGGATCTGCACAGCGGAAAATGAGATCTAACGAGGTCTCCGAGCCATCACCACTTCCAAGTCTTCAGTCCAAACCTGCTACTGACCAACCACTACTAAACTGCACTTGAAAAAGATAAGTTGATTGAGGTGAGATTACTAAATCTCAGTGAGTCCTCCTATCCTATGGGTCCACTCGGTTCTACAGGGTACATGCATCAACAAAACCGAATCCACCATTGATCCAAGGTTTATCCTCACATTCGGTACAAGTACAGAGCAAACACATGAATCGTCCACCATAGGAGTCATCATATCACAAGTACTCAAAAGTACAACAAACACGTATGCAAACCCATACCCATGTACGGGGAATCCAGAAGTAGTAACAACCGGTCTACCTAGGCTGCACCACACACCCTCGGTGAGTCACCAAGTTCCTGTCGTCAAAAGACTCGCACAAGACCATCGCTAGATGAAGCGGATGAGTCCTTCATGGAATTTCATCCGTGACGAGTTACAGCAGTGACACTGCCTATGTGGCGTCACGGCCCCGTCAACATCCATACGCAATATGGTTTCCGCAAGTACGAAGACGCCTAATTGACTGCACAAGCCCATCCGGGTAGGAGCACCCTAGTGATGTAGCCTACGTGGCACCACTAGAGGTGAGTTATCCAGGTGATATCGCCTAAGTGGCATCACTACTCCACCATACCAATCACGCCAAGTGTGTTCTGCAAGTGAGACACGCCGTAAAGACTGTCACAAGCACACTGCAATGGTAGCTCAAGTGTGTTCGTCATACCAAGAACGCCGATGTGTTCTGCAAGTGAGACCCGCCCTATAGACTCTCACGAGCAAATCGCAATGGTAACTTTGGAAACTAGTCCATCAACAATGGCGCCTTATCACCTAGTGGTTTGGCCTACTTCGATTCTTGCATACCACACACAATCATGCGCAAAAAGGCATACAACCGAATGTTCAACCGGAACGACAGATAAAACAAGAAATGACCAATCACAACACTTCATATGTATTAAACCAGTATGCATAAACCGTATCCATACTCATATTCGTATTTTCAATGTCATAGCATAATTATGGAATCCAATTACTTATCATCATTTAATTTCTACTAAAATGATCATATCATACCATTAGGAATTCACTTACCATATTCCATAATTGAACCAAATGCATTAGATTAAAACATATTATTAAAGAGATTCGAAAGACCTTTCCAACGCTTCCTACCGGGCTTCGTTTCGAGTTGTAGAACTCAAGTTATGGTCGAAACAATAAAGGGGAAATTTTCTGTCAGGTGCAATCGATTTGCACCAGTGTGCAATCGATTGCTCACTGAACCAGAAGCGCAGAATATCAAATTTTCACAGTGCAATCAATTGCTTGACCCCTGCAATCGATTGCTTACTGAACCAGAAGCAAAAATCACATTTTTCTTGCATCATACCAGTTCCAACACATCCTAATCCATCCTAAACCAAACCCTAACATGTAACAGCAATCGAATACATGAATGATCATTTCAAGAACACATTTTCACCAATTAATCATACATGCAACATGTACTTATCAATTAAACAAGTTGATCACATGCATTCATGGAATTCTCACAAGAACCCTAATTCCCAACATAAACCCTTGCATACAAATTCCCCAAAGTATCTAACTAAGGATTCACCTTGCTTAAATGGAGGTTGAGATGACATACTTGCAGTCCTTGAACTCCTATCATGGCCAAAGTTCCACCTTCATCTTCATCAAATTCGTAGCCACACCTTAACACACATTCAAAATGGATCCTTCAACTTCAAACCTATTTATCTCCATCAATACAACACCTACGAATGCGAACCATATGTGCAAATCGTAGAGAATTTCGTTAGGTTTCCAACGAGACCAGAAGTGTTACGATCAGAGTTACAAGCAGAGAGATATTACCGTTTTAGTGGAGCTATACCAAGAACTGCGAAAATGGAGCTTGAGCTATGAGTTCCTCTTTTCTTGTTTGCTATATTCTCTTTGCTCTCCTAAATAAATGAATCTTTAACAATGTCACATATCCCTTTATGCCAAACAAGTCCTTATGACCCATGCATCATGTCTATTGTCCACTATGCCCTCCAACTATACCATAATCACAATTTTGCCATCTTATTGGTTTCTAACCAATATCCCTCCATTCCAACTAGCCTTTGGATTTTCCTACTAATACACTTACTCTTATAATAATATTCTTAGATTAATATAGAATAAATCTATTGTGCCTTCCAATTACCAATTAACCAATTAAGTGATAATTTCCGGTGTCGAAGAATCGGGATGTTACATATAATTTTTAAATTTTACTGAGGAAGTTCGATTTAATGTATCCTATAATTTTAAAATTATAAGTAAAATATTGACAATATATAAGATGTCATAGTTATGCGTATCTAATTTTTATAATATTTTGTATTCATGGTTGTTAAAGTAAGTGAAACAAAAATTAATTTTGAATAATTAAATTTCTGTAAATGTTGATGCAAGTTCTTATAAAAATTCCGTTATGGTAGGTTATACTTTTGTAAGAGAGATCTCGTAATTGTAACTGTTAAAATTTAGTGGACATATTAATTTTGTTCGTAATCTATTACCTTAATTTTTAGCCATTTTTAATGGATTGATGTTAGCTTGGAATAAATTATAGAAATGTGTGTTGCGATAATGTAAACATTATCAAAGAATATATTTGTAGAGATTGTATTATTTCATTTTACCATACTTAGACATCTATTCATTGCTTGTATTCTTTACTATTAAGTGATTATATGAGAATTCTATTTACAATTACAAAAGTATAATTATTATTTTTCATATAATTTTTTATTTTTAATTTTTCTTAGTATAGGATATCTCAAATAGTAAATATAGGGGTATAATCGGATCGGTTTGGACCGATTTTTTGTCAAAAAAATGTCTGAACCGATGATATTTCCATCGGTTTGGTTTGGTTCGATTTTCAACATTTTTCAAAAATAGAACTGAACCAAACTAACCGTTTTGGTTCTGTTTGATTTTGTTTGGATGATCAGTTTATAATGTTTATTTTTTTAAACATTATATTCATTAGTATATTCTTCACTATCGTGTTTTTTGGTGTATTTTATGCTATTATTTTTTTAAATAATACCTTTCATGTCATTTATTTCATACTCTATTTTTTTAAATTAATTAGAAGTTGCTCTTAATCCATACAAATGATTTCCGTTGCGTCAAGATATAAGTTCACTATCAAATATAAAATTTAACATTTGATATCAGAATGTTGGAAAAGGATTTCAAAGCTTAAAAAATAGAACACAACAAAACACACGTCAAACCTATCAAAATGATGGTAGTGAAAGGAACAATGGTTGCAGGCAGGCAGAGCAGCGGTTCAGTGGAAGCATGTTTTTTATGACTTATGGTTTCTATTTTTTTATGTTTTAGAGTTTGGTTCTAGCTACGTAAACAAAGTTGGATAATGGTTGGACCGATAAAAAATGTGAGCTTAATTATAGCTAGAATATAATGTTTAGAGCGTCATTACTTTCATTGGTTCAGTTCATCGATTTGGCGGTTCGTAAAAATTAAAACCGAGAATCGAACCAAACCATATTGATTTTTATTGGTTTGGTTCGGTTTTGGAACAAAATCAATAACAATCAGTTTTATTTCGGTTTGATTTAGTTTGAATTCTCGATTTAATTGGATTTTTCTGATCTGCTTACACCCCTAAGTAAATAGCTATCTTAATTTTAGAGGCTTAATTATAAGCTTTATTATGGATCATTTTCTCCCCAAAAATGTCATATTCTTGATATAACACGTAGTAATTATATAGAAGTTAATCTACATTGCTAACATAATGTATCATCAAAAGTTCTATTCTAAGTATTTCAATCAATAAAATTGTCTAATACTAAAGTTTAAACATTCACCATATTTTTTTGTAGGGATCTCTTTGGCAAAATTCATTTTTTGTTTTTAGAATTCGGAGATGCATCTCCTCCGAACACACCAAATTTATAATTTTTGGTGTTTTCAGAGATTTCGGAGATGCATTTCCGAAATATCTCAATATTTGATGTTTAAATTTTTTGGAGATGCATTTTCGAAATAAATCAATATTTATTAAAAAAATTAAAATTAAGGTGAATCAATTGTATTAGTAGTATAATTAATTATTTTAATTAAGATATATAATTAAATATATATCATTATAATAAAGATATAATAATTTATAAATAACGATGATCAACCTATTAAATATTTAAATCAGCACACTATTTTCAAATAAAATTAATTAAAAAAATTAATATAAATTAAAAATTATACTGCTAATAGGGAGATATTTTTAACACGATAATTTCATTAATTAACAACATTACTCTAATATTTTTTATTGATTAATGAGTTTTTCATTACACTCTTAATACAAGAGAGTTCAAGTTTATTCGAAACACACCAAATGTATAATGTTGTAGTCATTTAAAAATAATTGCTTTTATAGTTTAAAAAAATTGTGACAAATAAATTATTACAAAATTAAAATTTTATTTAATCTCTTTATTCTTTATTTATAACAATTTGTATATAAGTTATTCTTTATTAATAATAACTCACTTTAATTATATTATAACTATATTATAAATAAATATCTTTTCAAAATAAAATTAAAATAAAAAAAAAATTGGGATATTGGTTATTTCGGTTATGCATATCCTAAAACCACTGAAATTGAAATATTGGAATACTTCAGATATGGATATCCGAAAATCCCTGAAACTGAAATATTGGGATAATTCATATATGCATATCCAAAAATAACTAAAAAAATTAGATTTGTTCGAATATGCATATGCGAAGGGAATTTCAAAATTTTGAGAAGTGTTTTTCACTCTATATAGGTGTACAAAGAGATTCTCAAATTTAAAATTAAACAACAAAATGTACTTATGGGCACTATAACAAAAAGTATTTCAAATACCAATAAAAAATATTGGTCTGAAATATATATGGTTATATCTTTAATAAAGGAGTTTCATATTAACAACAAATACTGCTTAGAATACATAAATATGCCACAGTTTTAATAGTTAGTTTAGATCACAAACATGATTTTTTACTTTAACAAAAGGATGCTTTAACAAATCTAGTTCACAAATCAAAAATTGATGGTTAAGATTGTTTACCATGTGTAATCAATATTAATATTTGTACTTGTTAAAAGTACAATAAGCAAGCGTGACATTCCCTAATCTACAAGAGCTATAAGAGGCTTTAAAGTGGTTAGGATATTGAGACCTAAACTCAAATGAGGTGAGAAGCTACTATAAAGGTGTATTTTTCTATGTTATTAACCCTCTATTAGTATTATGGTATTGATATATTTATCTGCGAATGGTCCAAATCGAGTGAATCAAGTCTCCCTATAACTTAGCAACCATTCTCAGCATGATTGCACTTTACAGACATGAAAGCTGGAGATTCCAGTGAGACACATTTGGACAAAGAGAGCTCGAACCAAAATGGTGGAGCTCGAACTAGTGTGGGAGAGACTTGGAAGGGCGAAGGGTAAGCGTGTTCACTCGCCCCGATTCCCAATGTCTTTCTAAATCATACCACGTCATGATCCTTTAAGCACGAGAACTCGTAGAGGCTGAACTGTTTTAACCCCTAAATCATCTTTGGTCCCTCAACATGGTTGGTGTTAGAACAAGATTTGTTTTGATTAATATTTTGTGTTTTGATGATAACATTATATATGAATTTTGTATAAGATAATGTGGTACTCTAATCCTTTGCATTTTTCATTTCAGGAAATATATATAGAGTATGCACAAATCAACACTCAGAAGCACCTGATTCTGGATGTTCTGGATGGCTTCATCAGAACATGCTCTGGCAAGACATCAGAAGATGATCAAGCAGAATCAGAACATGAGCTGAAAGCATCAGAAGAATGAAAGTCAGAAGAATAAGCTCTGAAGTTCTGATGGTAGCACGCTCAAGCTCTTCAAAGTCAGAAGACAAGAAGATGCTCTGCACCAAGCTGTTGACTCTGATATTCAAACGTTGTTAAATACAAAATCTGAGTCCAGAAGAAAGTACAAGATGAAAGACTGAAACGTCTAATCTCTGACTAACAAAAGGAACGTTAGAATCTACAAAAGGCAAAGTCAGTAAAATCAGGAAAAGCAAGGCTCGAGGTAGTTGACAAAAGTGTGAAACATTAAATTCAGAGTTTTACTATTCACGCAAAGCATTAAATGCTCCCAACGGTCATTTCCTCTCAGCGCCTATAAATAGAAGTTCTGATCAGAAGCAAAGTAGAACACTTGTGCAAAATACTGAAACGCTGTCAAATTCAAATCTCACGAACTTCATCTTCAACCTCACAAACTCTTGTAATATTTAGTGAGTGTTAAGCTTAGAACTTAAGAGAAATATCACAGTTGTGATTACAGCTTTATTAGAAGCAACCTAAACTCTTGTTAACATTATTTTACATTGTTTATAAAAGGTTCCTAGAGTGGTCAAGTTGTGATCAGGATACTCTAGAAGACTTAGAGTGTTTCTAAGTGGATAACCATTGTAATCAGTTGGATTAGTGGATTAAATCCTCAGTTGAGGTAAATCACTCTAAGGGGGTGGACTGGAGTAGTTTCGTTAACAACGAACCAGGATAAAAATAATTGTGTTCATTGTTTTTATCTTACAAGTTTTTGAAGTCACACTTATTCAATCCCCCCTTTCTAAGTGTTTTCTATCCTTCAATTGGTATCAAAGCGTCAGTTCTAGGTGCAAGCACTTAACCGTGTTAGATAAAAGATTTAGGGAGAAAAACACAAATTCAATATGGTTGAAACAACTTCATCTACTCCTACTCCTGAACAAAACAACAATGGTAATGGAAGCAATAGTTTTAATGGCTATAATAGACCACCAGTTTTTGATGGTGAAAACTTTGAGTACTGGAAAGATAGACTCAAAAGTTACTTTCTTTGTCAAGATGGTGACTTATGGGATCTATTGCTGGATGGCTACACGCATCCTTTAAATGCTCAAGGTGTCAAATTTTCAAGACAAGCCATGAGTGGTGCTCAAAAGAAAGACTTCAAGAGTCATCACAAGTCTAGAACTATATTGTTAAATGCTATCTCTCATGCTGAGTATGAGAAGATAACAAATAGAGAAACTGCTCATGGCATCTTTGAATCTCTAAAGATGACTCATGAGGGTAATGCTCAAGTTAAGGAGACCAAGGCCTTAGCTTTAGTCTAGAAGTATGAAGATTTCAAGATGGAGGAAGATGAAAACATTGAAGCAATGTTCTCAAGATTCCAGACTCTGATCGCTGGATTAAGAGTGCTAGATAAAGGCTACACCAAAGCTGATCATGTCAAGAAGATCATCAGAAGCATGCCCAGAAGATGGGGCCCAATGGTGACTGCATTCAAGATTGCTAAGAACTTGAATGAAGTGTCTCTATAAGAGCTGATCAGCGCCCTGAAGAGTCATGAAATAGAGCTGGATGCAAATGAACCTCAAATGAAAGGTAAGTCAATTGCATTAAAATCTAATAATAAAAAATGCACTAACGCTTTTCAGGCTGAAGAAGAAGATTCTGAAGAGTCAGAATCAGAAGAAGAAGAAGAAGATGAACTTTCCATGATCTCCAGAAGAGTAAATCAACTCTAGAAAAGCAAACAAAGAAAGTTCAAGAACTTCAAAAGGCCTGAAAGAGGAGAATCTTCTGGACACAGAAGATCTGACAAGAAGAAGGTGACGTGTTATGAATGCAAGGAACATGGACATTACAAGAATGGGTGTCCAAAGCTTCAGAGGTAAAAGCCCAAGAAAAAGTTTGAAAAGAAGAAAGGTCTTATGGCTACTTGGGATGACTCAGATTCTTCTGATCAAGAGTCAGACTCTGAAGATGAGCAGGAAAACATAGCGCTGATGGCTACTATAAATGATGAATCACAATCTACATCAGACTCAGACTCTGAAGAGGTATTTTCTGAACTTTCTAGAGATGAGCTAGTTTCCAGCTTAACTGAAATTCTGGAAATCAAGGCTAAACTTAGTATCAAATACAAAAAGCTGAGAAGTCTCTTTGCATCTGAAACTAAGAAGCTTGATATAGAAAATGCTAAACTTAAAGGAAAAGTTTTAAAACTATCTAAAGATGCTGAGTCATCTTCTAGTTCAGAAAAGTCTATTCCAAGTGTGAACAATATTCTTAAGGAATATGACTTGAGTTTCAGGAAGTTTCTATCTAGAGGTATTGGAAGAAGTCAAATTGCCTCTATGATATATGGAGTTAGTGGAAACAAGAGAATTAGCATAGGCTATGAGGGCGAAACCCCATATAAACTTGAACTGGTTGATGAGATGAAAATCACATACAAACCTCTGTATGATCAATTCAATTTTGGCCATTCTCATGATATAAAGCTCACATCTAATTCTAAGAGTTTTCATTTAACACACACCAAGAAGTATGTTGCACATCCTAGAAAATATCAAGCTATTGAGAATGGGGAATATCATGTTGTACCTCCTGTTAATCTTCGTGCTAAACCTCAGTTCAATCAGAACTTGAGGAAGACTAACCAAAAAGGACGCAAAAGAATGTGGGTACCTAAGGAAAAGATTATACCTGTTACAGATATCCTTGGCAGCCAAAAAGACAAAGGAAAACATGTCATGGTACATGGACTCTGGGTGCTCGCGACACATGACAGGAAAAAGGTCTATGTTCCAAGACCTGGAGCTTAAATCTGCTGGTGAAGTCAAGTTTGGAGGGAACCAAACAGGCAAGATCATTGGTTCTAGAGCCATTTGTATTGGTAACTCTCCCTCGATAACTAATGTACTTTTAGTAGATGGATTAGCTCATAGCTTATTGTCCATAAGTCAATTAAGTGACAATGGTTATGACATTATCTTCAATCAAAAGCCTTACAAAGCTATTAGTCAGAAGGATGGCTCTATCCTATTTACAGGCAAGAGAAAGAACAACATTTACAAGATTGATCTTCAAGATCTTAAGAATCAAAAGGTTACTTGCCTTATGTCTGTTAGTGAAGAGCAGTGAGTCTGGCACAGAAGATTAGGTCATGCTAGTTTGAGAAAGATTTCTCAGATAATCAAACTTAATCTAGTTGGAGGACTCCCTAATTTGAAATACAAATCAGATGCTCTTTGCGAAGCATGTCAGAAAGGGAAATTTTCAAAACCTGCATTCAATTCCAAGAATGTTGTCTCTTCCTCTAGGCCGCTAGAACTTCTGCAAATTGATCTTTTTGGCCCTGTCAAAACAGCATCAATCAGAGGAAAGAAATATGGATTAGTCATCGTAGACGACTATAGAAGATGGACGTGGGTAAAGTTCTTGAAACACGAGGATGAGTCTAATACTGTGTTCTTTGACTTCTGCACTCAGATTCAATCTGAGAAGGAATGGAAAATCATAAAGGTCAGAAGTGATCATGGTGGCGAATTTGAGAACAGATTCTTTGAGATTTATTTCAAAGAAAATGGTATTGCCCATGATTTCTCTTTTCCTAGAACTCCATAGCAAAATGGAGTTGTAGAACGAAAGAATAGGACTCTACAAGAAATGGCCAGAACCATGATCAACGAAACCAATATGGCTAAGCATTTCTAGGCAAAAGCAATTAACACAGCGTGTTGTATTCAGAATAGAATCTCTGTAAGACCTATTCTAAATAAGACTCCTTATGAATTGTGGAAGAACAAAAAGCCCAACATTTCTTATTTCTATCCATTTGGATGTGTATGCTATATTATGAATACTAAAGATCATATGCATAAGTTTGATTCTAAAGCTCATAAGTGTTTTCTACTTGGATATTCTGAACGCTCAAAAGACTATAGAGTATACAATACTAGAATTCTTGTAGTGGAAGAATCAATCAATATCAAATTTGATGATAAGCTTGGTCTTGAAAAGCCAAAGCAGTTTGAGAATTTTGCAGATATTGAAATCTCTAACTCAGATCATGAAGAACCCAGAAGCAAAGTTTCAGAAGATCAAGTTGCTGCCTCTTTGGAGAATCTCAGAATATCTGAAGAGCCAACACCCAGAAGATCTTATAGACTCAACTCTGCTCTTCTAGAAGATGTTATCACTGGAAAGAAGGATGATCCTATAAGAACAAGAGCATTCCGTAAGAACAATGCAGAATGTCAATTTGGTCTAGTATCTTTGATTGAGCTAACTTCTGTTGATCAAGCTCTAGAGGACGCTGACTGGATAATTGCCATGCAAGAAGAACTTAATCAGTTTACAAGGAATGATGTTTGGGATCTAGTTCCAAGACCAAAAGGATTTAACATCATTGGAACTAAGTGGGTCTTCAGAAACAACCTAAGTGAAAAAGGAGAAGTTGTAAGAAACAAAGCCAGACTGGTTGCTCAGGGCTATAGTTATCAAGTAGGTATTGACTATACAGAAACCTTTGCACCAGTGGCCAGGTTAGAATCTATTTGTCTTCTAATTTCTTTTTCCACACAGCATAACATCACTCTGTATCAGATGGATGTTAAGAGTGCCTTCTTAAATGGTTATATAGACGAGGAAGTATATGTCCACCAACCTCTTGGTTTTGAAGACTCTAAGTCTCTAGAACATGTTTTTAAATTAAAGAAATCATTATATGGCCTGAAGCAAGCTTCTAGAGCTTGGTATGAACGATTAAGTTCTTTCCTTCTGGATAATGGTTTCACTAGAGGACAAGTGGATACAACTCTCTTCTATAAAACCTTTAAAAAGGATATTTTAATTTGCCAAATTTATGTTGATGATATCATATTTGGAACATCTAATGCTACGCTTGGAGAGGAGTTTGCTAAGTCTATGCAGGCTGAGTTTGAAATAAGCATGATGGGAGAACTCAAGTACTTCCTTGGGATCCAGATCAATCAAACTTCTGAAGGAACTTATGTTCATCAGACCAAGTATGTGAAAGAACATCTGAAGAAGTTTAATCTTTCATAAAGCAAAGAAGCAAAGACTCATATGCATCCAACGTGTGTTTTGGGTAAGGATGAGGTAAGTAAGAAGGTATATCATAAGCTCTACAGAGGTATGATTGGATCTCTTCTATATCTTACTGATTCTAGACCTGATATTTTATTCAGTGTATGTTTGTATGTTAGATTCCAATCAGATCCTAGAGAATCTCACTTAACAGCTGTTAAGAGAATTCTGAGGTATCTGAAAGGTACTACTAATGTATGTTTAGTCTACAAAAGATCTGAAGATTACAACCTAGTAGGATTTTGTGATGTTGATTACGCTGGAGATAGAGTTGAAAGAAAAAGTACTTCTAGAAGCTGTCAGCATCTGGGAAGTCATCTGATCTCTTGGTACAGCAAGAAGCAAGCCACAATTGCCCTCTCTACAACAGAAGCAGAATATGTTGTTGTTGCTGGATGTAGTACACAGATGCTCTGGATGAAGAGTCTGCTAGAAGATTATCAGATATATGAGAGTAACATTTCTATCTTCTGTGATAATACTTCTGCTATTTGTTTATCTAAGAATCCTATCTTACATTCCAAAGTTAAACTTATTGAGATCAAACATCACTTCATTAGGGACTATGTTCAGAAGGGTGTTCTTTCTTTAAACTTTGTGGATACAAAACATCAGTGGGCTGATATCTTCACAAAACCCCTTGCTGAAGATAGGTTTAAGTTCATTCTAAAGAACATCAGTATGGATTTATGCCCATAATGAAAGGATGAGAAGATCTAATATATGAATTAAATTTGAAATGATTATTTATTTTCTTATCAGAAGTTCTAAAATTGTTGTTCAATTAGATATTCTGATTCTGTTATTGCTAATGTTTCATATGTCTAAGTTGATTCATAATTTCTTTTAAAGCAAAACAGCTGTCACCAGCTATTCCAGATTATGAACACGTGTTCATTCTGAAGGGACAAGCATGCGTGCAGACTTAGGGGTGGGAATAGGCCAGGCCGACTAACAGGGGCCTACGGCCCAGCCTACATAGGCCTAGGTCAGGCCAGACTTTTTAGATAAATAGAAAAGGCCTAGGCTTTTATATAAGCCTATTTATCTAAAAAGGCTAGGCCACAGGCCACATAAAAAGCCTTTTAAGTCTAAGAGGCCGGCCTATTTAAATAAATATGAATAATTTTATTATTATTATATTATATTTTTTACTTTAAATTAAAAATATAAAAATAAATTTTAGTTATCTTGAAGAAATTATGAAAATAAGATGAAAAGAATCTTATGAACAATGTCATAAGTTGTTTCGATAAGTTCTCTCAAACAAATAATATCACAAAATTTATGCTATTAGGTAAACTCAAATAAACTAATGCAAACAAACATTTAATCTCATTGATCTTTTAATTTGTTAGTCTATATAAAGACGAGTTGAATGACTTATTTACAAATGTTCAAATGAAATAGGCTTTTAAGTAGACTAATAGGCCAATCAGGCCTTTAAAAAGGCCAGGCCCAGGCCAAAAAAAATAAGCCTATGATAGGCTACAGGCCAGGCTTAGGCTTTGAATATTATAGCAGGCCAGGCTCAGGCTTGGCAAAGCCTAGCTTGGCCCAGCCTATTCCCACCCCTACGTGCAGTTGATGGGACGCCGCCCTAGGTAACTGCGCAAATCATTTCAAATATCACGTTTTCCCCTAACGTCACTCAACATTATATGCATTTGATTCATTCTGTAATCTCTTTCATTCAGTATCTTATTGCATATTATTTCAAATTCGTGCCTATATAAACGCACCTCTTTATCATTTCATCTCTTTCCATTCATCTTCATTATTCACTGTTTATGCATTTTTGCCTCTTTTTCTCTCTCTTCAAAAACCCTAAAGTTACGAAACCCAGAAATCTCAGTAGTGATTTAATGGCTTCTTCATCAAATGTTCAACGCAAGGTTTCATCTTCAAGACAAGAACAACAAAATAAATCTGTAACTTATCCTTTGAAGACGTGTTTGGTTCCTCAAGATGAGCTGGAAGTTCTCTGTGAATCCATGGTTGATTTTGAAAATCTGCAGGCACATGATTTCAAAATAAAAACAGGCATGATGGTTCAAGGATGGGCAAACTACTTTGATCGTCTAATTGGTCCAATTTACCCTACTTTGGTTAAGGAATTTTGGATTCATGCCACTATTACTCCAACTGCTATCATTTCCTTCGTGCTAGGTCATGAAGTGCTTGTCTCTAAAAAGCTGATAAGGAAGCTATACAATCTTGATGGTACAAGTGGTATAACTGGTGCTCTCCATGGAAGATCCAATTGGGATAAGATTAATCCAAAACTGTTTACTTCTGGTAAAAACTCTCCTCCCACCACTGATCTCAAGCCTACCTACAGAGTTTGGGCTAAGATTATCATGGGATCTCTCTATCATAGAAGATCAACAAACTCAGCAACCTACATCAGACAAGATCAGCAGGTCATTATGTACTGTATTGGAAAAGGTATGAGAGTCAATCTTCCTCACATTCTGTTTTAACATTTGAAGACTAATGTTGAGGAGTCAAGGGAAGAAGAACGTCTGAAGAACCCCAAGTTGAAGAAGAAAACAATTCCTTTGGGCAGACTGATATCAGACATTCTGACTGAGAATGGTATGATTGAGACTCTAAGAGCAGCTGGCTCTAAACATCTGACTGCAGTTTGTGGAAGCATTCTAAATGCTCACACTCTGAGGAGAATGCAACTTATTGAGAAAGTAACCACAACTCCTCAAGCTCCTTCTGATGTTCTGACAAGAAGAAATCCTGTTGTTGATTTCTCTCCATTGTACAAAGAAGAATTGTCAGAATCTGTTAAGCTATATCTGGAATTCTGTGCTAAAGAAAAATCAGATGTTAATCCTGAATGGATTCGTGGTAGAACCCTTCCATCCTTGGAGGAATTACAGAAGAAGGATAAGAAGAAGAAACAGAAGAAGCTGAAGAGAAAGGTCACTGAACAATGACCTGATGTTAAGAAAGCCAAGAAGCAGAAGAAATCTTCAGGTATTGTTATCTCTGATTCTGTACCTATTAATACTAATTCTAAACAAGTATCAACAGAATCCCTGAAAATACCCAGAACTTCTGAACAGTTTCAGAAGCTCATAGAAGATATAGACAATGTAGACACCTCTAGTTTACAGTCTACCTCAGACCTTCCCCCTCAGAAAAGACCACCTCCTTCCGACCTTCCATCCTCATCCACCACTTCTAAAAGACACCATCCACTACCAACTCTTGACGCCTAACCTCTAAATGTTGTTGTTCCACAAATTCCTTATGAAAACATTTTCTCAACCACATCCATTCCTTCTGCTATCTCACCTTTAAATGACCCTTCAACCACCTCCACAGCAGACTCTTCATCCTCCCTATTCTCTTCTACCACCTCAGTTTTATTTTCTAGAGAACCTGAACCCTATTTTGTTCTTAACCCAGACTCCCCTATCACCCATTTTAGAAGCACCTCTCCTGAACCCTCTGTTGATATGCATTTTGAATTACTTAAGTATCAAGTACAGACAGGGTTAGATGCTCTGAAGGTTGCTCATGAATCCAAGATGGATCATATAGCTGCTGGGAAGCTCTAGAGAGCTTTCAGAAGGGAGATTCAATCTGACTTTCTGAATCTTCAGAAAGAGTGTCTAGCTGTTGCTCCTGGTCCTTCTGGATATCTTCTGGAGTGTGATGATGGAAGATACTACCATCCCATAACCAGTTGGAAGCCTCTTGAAGAGAAGGAGTTTGTAGATGAGCTTGCAGAAGAAGAGAATCCTCTGGCAATTATTGTATGGGAGCCACATCCATACAAGGTTCTGACTAGAGACTTTCATTTATTATTCAACTAGCTTAGGAAGCATCCCTCTGATAAAGCACCAAATATGGTATATCCAGAAGTTGAATACCCTCCAGAACTTGTGACTCCAACACCTTCAGAAAATCTAGCTGCAATTCTCGAAGGCTTAGAACATCCTGCTATAGAAATTCCTGTTGAGGAAAATCAAGGAGATATTCTCATGGTTGAAGCTGATGCTGCAAACAATCCTCCTGCTATGGACAACAACTTTGGTGCTGCTTCTGCTGGTCCTTCTGCTTCTGTGCTGAAGGAGCTCCAACAGAATCAAGCTAACTTAGCTCTTCGTCTGGACAAGCAAGAGGATACAAATGCTGAGTTCAGATCCTTCATGCAGGATCAGAAGGAAGCTACAAGGAAGCAAGTTGAAGACACTGTTGAGATTAAGAACCTTCTGCTGTCTAAGCTTCTAGACTTAGCCAGTCGTAGTCTGTCTTGCGTCTTAGTGTGTTTTCTTGTTTTCTACTTCTGCTTGATTTGCATCTGCTTCTGTACCCTTATCTTCCGATGTTTTATCAATGAAAAATTATCTGTTCTTTCTTCACTCTATGTGTTTTGTTCATCTGAATCTTTATGCTTTTTGATGTTACGACAAAAAGGGGGAGAAATATGATAATTGAATTGGTTTATAATATCAGTTGCTGGGATTAAGTCTCAACATTTCCTAACATTGTTTGCAAGTTTTCTGTCTTTGATAGTTTTTTGCAGGAATATGACATTCTGGAAAAGCTCAAAGTGAGAAGCAAATACATGGAGAAAAGCAATTCTAATCTCCTAAAGATTTGAAGCAAGCAGCGTGCTCTGAAGTTTCAAATCCAGAAGCAAGAAATGCTGAGATCAGAAGCAAGAAGAATGCTCTGATACAATTAAGTATGCTCTGATACAATTGATTACAAAGGGAAATTCAAAGCTCTACAGCTGTCGAATGGAAGCTCTGAAGAGAAGCTCTGAATATTCTGAAGTTCTATTCTACGTGAAAGTCTCAACTGAAATGGAAAAATACTCAATGAAGTCTTTTATTTATAAATTCTTCTAGTATTAATTTCAGGGGGAGATTGTTAATCTCAGGGGGAGACATATTCACACACTCTGATTATATGCTTTTGCTATATCTGTGTAATTGTCTTTGTTCATCTGATATTCTGGATACAAATTCATATCAATTATATATGTTTTTGTCATCATCAATAAGGGGGAGATTGTTAGAACTAGATTTGTTCTGATCAATATTCTGTGTTTTGATGATAACATTATATATGAATTTTTTATAAGATAATGTGGTACTCTAATCCTTTGCATTTTCCATTTCAGGAAATATATAAAGAGTATGCACAAATCAGCGCTCAGAAGCAACTGACTCTGGAAGTTCTGGATGGCTTCATCAGAACATGCTCTGGCAAGACATCAGAAGATGATCAAGCAGAATCAGAACATGAACTGAAAGGATCAGAAGAATGAAAGTCAGAAGGATAAGCTCTGAAGTTCTGATGGTATCACGCTCAAGCTCTTCAAAGTCAGAAGACAAGAAGATGCTCTTCACCAAGCTGTTGACTCTGATATTCAAACATTGTTATATACCAAATCTGAGTCCGGAAGAAAGTACAAGATGAAAGACTGAAACGTCTAACCTCTGACTGTAAAAGGAACGTTAGAAGCTACAAAAGGCAAAGTCAGTAAAAGCAGGAAAAGCAAGGCTCGAGGTAGTTGACAAAAGTGTGAAACATTAAATTCAGAGCTTTACTATTCACGCAAAGAATTAAATGCTCCCAACAGTCATTTCCTCTCAGCGCCTATAAATAGAAGTTCTGATCAGAAGCAAAGTAGAACACTTGTGCAAAATACTGAAACGCTGTCAAATTCAAATCTCACGAACTTCATCTTCAACCTCACAAGCTCTTGTAATATTTAGTGAGTGTTAAGCTTAGAACTTAAGAGAAATATCACAGTTGTGATTACAGCTTTAATAGAAGCAACCTAAACTCTTGTAAACATTATTTTACATTGTTTGTAAAAGGTTCCTAGAGTGATCAAGTTGTGATCAGGATACTCTAGAAGACTTAGAGTGTTTCTAAGTGGATAACCATTGTAATCAGTTGGATTAGTGGATTAAATCCTCAGTTGAGGTAAATCACTCTAAGGGGGTGGGCTGGAGTAGTTTCGTTAACAACGAACCAGGATAAAAATAATTGTGTTCATTGTTTTTATCTTACAAGTTTTTGAAGTCACACTTATTCAATCCCCCCTTTCTAAGTGTTTTTCTATCCTTCAGTTGGTACCCATCTCACAACGGATTAAGGAAAATTTCCTAGTGGCATTGGAGGCAAAAGCATCAAAGTTTGTATCTTGTGTAGTTTGTTGGATAAACTTTAATGCTACATTGGGCAGCAGAAAAGTTAGATTCTCTTGAGTATAACAGTTTATTAAATGTTGTAACCTTTCTCTCTTATCTCTTGATCTCTATAGAAAGACCTCATTGTAACACTTCTTAACATATTGTGAAAACTATCAATATCAATAGAAGAGTTTTGCTTCCTTCAAATTGGCATCAGAGCTTATGGCAAATATGATGAGTCAAATGCCACTGCCTCAATTATCAAAAATCAAATTATGAAAACTGGAGCATCTAGATGAAGGCGCTGCTTGGATCGTTAGATGTATGGGAAGTAGTAGATGTTTGGTTTGAAGAACCAGAAAACACGACGGAAAACACAACAGCCCAAAACAAGGCGTTGAAAGAGACGCGGTCGAAAGACAAAACAACATTATACATGTTGTTTAGAGCTGTAGACGAATCAGGATTTGAAAAGATCGTTGGTTCAACTATGTAAAAGGAAGCATGGGACCCTTTAGAAAAGGCGTTCAAAGGAGCAGATAAAGTCAAGCAAGTTCGATTACAAACTCTTCAAGGAGAATTAGAAAGAATGAAGATGAAGGAGTCGGAGTCTACTACATCACGCATGTACAAACAGTTGTAAGCCAACTGAAACAAAATGGAGAAGCAATGATCGATGCTCGTGTTGTCAAAAAGATTCTAAGATCTTTGACAGAAAAATTCGAAAACATGGTATGTGTAATAAAAGAGTCGAAGGATCTCTCGACAATAACTGTCAAAGAAATCGCTGGTTCACTTGAGGCACGTGAACATCGCAAAATACAGAGGAAGGAGGAGACACTTGATAATGCATATCTAACCAAGGAATCCACTAGAGACGAAAAGGCACTCTTCTCTCAAAATTGGCGTGGGAGAGGACGTGGCCGTGGAGGTCTAGATGGTGGTCGAAGTTATCAAAACGACAACTTTGAGAGAAGACAGACAAGCCAACAAAATTGGTGAGGTAGAGGATGTGGTCAGAGAGGTGGTAGATCGAACTACTCCAACATCGAATGCTACAAATGTAACAAAAAAGGGCACTATGCGAAGAAATGCAACTCCTACAACTGCTATAAATGTGGTAAAGGAGGACATCTTTAAAATGATTGTCGACTCAGAAGAAAGGTGGAAGAGACAACAAATTTTTTCCTTGAGACAAAGAATGACACTATGTGGTATCTTGACTCCTAGGCAAGCAATCATATGTGTGGTCACAAACAACAATTCAAAGAAATAAAAAAGATTGAAGATGGTCAATTTCATACCCCAAAATTTGCCCATACTATTTCTCTTATACAAATTCAAATCAATACATAAAGCTCCAAGACACATTCTCCTATACAAGGCTCAGAAACTATGGTTTGGTTTGCTCAAAGGAAAATCAATGAATCAATGGCTCCAAGGCATCCTATATGGCTCAATATATGTCACATTATCTCTATGAAAAGTATCAAGTCTCAACTCAAAGGATTGGTCACTCAAATGTTCAGAAAGTCAACAGTCGACTAAGTTAACCTAAAAGTCAACTGTGGTCAAAATACAGTCAAAACTCCTGATTTTTTGTCAACATCCTCATATTGAAGTATCATTCACCATTTGATCAAGTATTGATCATGTTTCATCAAGGAAAGATAAAAAATCAGCAAATCAAAAAGTTTCTAAATTAGGGTTTGTATAGGAGAAAGTCAACTAAACTTTGACCAGCCATAACTTTCACATGGAACATCAAAAATTTCCCATCCAAAGCTCATTTTGAAGTAAATTTGATTCTTTACAATTTTGTCTCTCACATGCCAAGTCTAGAAAGGCTTCATTTGAGAGATATAGACCAAAACATTATAGGTCCTTTTCAAAAGTCAACAAAAAGTCACTTTTTTCAAAAAGACACACGAGGAGCATGGAAAATCATTTTGATATGAGACCAAAGACACTGATTAGAGGACTCTCTAAGGTTTCTAAAAAGTCCTAAAACTCCGCCATACCTCACAAATTGAGAGAGATAGGCCTTGTCAAAGTTGGACTATTTTCAAGGGCATATGTGAAGGGAAAAGGTCTAAAAATCCAAATACTTCCAAATGGGCCTATATTCTTTTCATCCAATCTTTATACTAAGCCCATCCACGCACCAAAAACATATCCTTCGTATTTATATCATTTTTATTAATTATTTTATGATTTTTGTACATTTAAATCATGATTTAATCACATAAAATAATAGATTAAATGAAGATATGATTTTGCTTGGTTTTTAAGCCAAAGATCAATCAAATATCCTCATTAAATCATACCAATTTCGTTCTCATTGCTTGAAGTGCAAAAAGATCAATCAAGAGCAAAATTAGAAACTTAAAGAATCATATTGAAATCAAATTCCATTTGATTGATCCAAAAAGATTTGATTGAGTTTAAGCAACCCTAATCCATCTCCTATAAGTATCTAACATATACAGACCATAAGGGTTACAATTTTCTGCATCCAAGAACCTCAAACCCGAGTTCAAAGAAACAAGAAAAATCAAAAGTCAAAATTGAAGTACAAGCCAATTCAAGGTGTGTGATAGATTCTAACAGATTCCCTAATCATCATTGAACGATTCCCAATAACATTCGAGTTCCAGAACACCAAGAATCATCTCCAAGAGGCCACGGTTTGCACCTATCTAAACTTGTTCGATTACCATATCTCATGCATCCATATTGAAATTTGCTTGCGTATTATTGTTTGTGATGATATATAGATCGATTATGGACCTTTAATTAGACTTTCGTGTACGTTTGCTACAATCCCTAATTTTAGGGTTCATAACTTTGATTTAGGGCTTTTTAATTTAGGAAGAATTAGGGTACAACACAGGTACCATTGGACTCGTGACTCCGGACGATCGTGTTCGGATGGTCGCGAAAAATTTCTATGCAGTTTTTGGGTGTTCCTGATTTTCACAGGTGTAGAAGATAAGGTCTTTTACAGCGTAGGGAAAAAAAGCGCTGTAAAAGATTAGTTGCCGAAATTTGGTGGAGAAGATGACTGCGTGGCGCAGTCTGATTGGCCAATTTCAAAAGGATTTTGGCGCGCGCGTGTCTGGTAGTGCAGACGGATCGTGTGCTTCTCGGTCCACGCATTAAAGTATTCCCTCGTCTTCAGGGCCATCAGATCCCACTTGCTTTCAACCCAACATACTAGGGCATGGGGACGCACCATGGACTACGCGTGTGAGCCACACACGATTAAAAGATAAGTTTTCCAATTTTTTTTATTTTTAATGGCACAACTCTTATTATTTTATATATTAATATATATATATATATATATATATATATATATATATATATATTGTTTTTAATTATTTTCTTTTCTTAATTATAATAAACTATTATATATATTATTTTCTAAAATATTTTTATATAATTAATAATTTATTTATTAAATTCATATATACTTATTATCTTTCTTTTTATTTATTTATAATTAATATTTATTATTACATTATATTAATTTTCTTATTTATCTATTTATTTATATATTTCATTTAATTCATTTTATTTATATATCTATTTATTTCTTATATTATATTTAATTATTTATTTATTCAAAAATTCATATTTATTTTGTTTTAACTCTAAAAATTCCTAAAAATACCTGTGTGTCCGATTTTTTTTCTCGATTTAATTAATTAGGTCGCGAGACCAATAATTAATTAAATAATTTATGTTTCTTATTTCAATTCATACTCTAATCAGGGCTTACGACGAACATTCCATACACTGAAAAGATTTTTTTTTGTGCCTTTTTTCAGGGTTATTCTTCAAGTACACTTGGACTACGCGCCTGACCAAGATCCGAAGCTAAGTATTCGATTTAATTCTTAAGTCTATTTTGTTTCCTTTTATTTTAAGGTTTACCTTTTGAACTCCGCATACACTCACATCTATTTTTGCCTTTGCCTTTGCCATGTTTCAGGATTAACCCCGAGGTTTCCTCAGACCGCCAACCATATCAGATCAAATTCAAAGCTAAGTGCCTATTTATTTGTTTTAATTTCCTTTATCCTTTTATTTTTGATTAGGGTTAGTCATGTTTGCATCTGAACCGATAATGCACTCACCCTACTATTGCTTCTTATTTTTCCCATCTTTCAGGGTTTTCCAAATGCCAAAGCTTCGAATAGTCGGTAACCCTAGACCATGATCTTTAATTATTACTTATGTTAGACCTATTTATTTAGTATCCTTCGCTGGTTTCATCTCCCCTTTCCTCCGCTGGTTTCTTTTTCCCCTTCCCCGTATTTGCTTTAATTATATTTGTTAATCAATTGTTATGGTTAGTAATTCTAGGGAGTGCAAGACTGTAATTAACCTAGAATAACTAATTATAAGATAAATTTCTGAATCAAATCACGTGATTGCTGCACACACACACACTTTTGGGGTAACCTCTTTGCTGCCTGTTGCCTTTGTTGCCTTGTGTTTTTTGCAGAATAGCCATGTCCCTCGAATACGAGGATACCTCAGCCATGTTGCCTCAATTAAGATCATGGGTCCCTAATGATGCTGCCTTCGATACACTAAACATGATCTCGACCCTCGGAAGTTGCCTACAAAAGGCTGAGGTATCCTCTGGCTGCCTACGAAAGGCTATTCTGGTTCTTCCTTCAGACTACCTGCCCCTCTATGGCATGGGACAGTCTTATGGCGAACGAACTCTCGATGACCCTTCAACCTCCAAATGAAAGGCTTCCCGCCCTCTTATGGCATGGATAGATCCTTTCACCCTGAAAGGCTAAAAGAATCTTTTTATCAAATAACCAGGTAATTGCCCTTAATTGCTTTGCCTTGCTCTAAAACCTTTTTCATATTCTTTCTCATAAACCTTCAAAATGGCTACGCTCATTTACGAGCTAAAGTCCATATTCTTTTCTTCTACTTTTCTGAAAACAAAGAGCAAAGCAATTAAGAGCCCATGGAAAACCATGGATGCAAAGGGGGCCTTACACCTTCCCTTTGCGTAATTACCCCCCGAACTCAGTTTTTCTCAAAAAGGTTTTTTCCTGTTTCTTTTAGCCTTTCTGATTTAATTTGGATAAAATAAAAGTCGGTGGCGACTCTTGCTATCCGCACATTTCGACAAAAAATCAGTTCAACGTATTACAGAATTGGAGACTCTGCTGGGGAGAATTTTCTTATAAAAGAGGGGTTACCTTAAAATTTTAGGATTCACTTTAAAAATATTTTCTATTGTTTGTTTTGCTTGTTTTATTTTCAGGGCTGTTTTGGGAAATAAATGAAGGACGAATCCTTTTCCCGGATTCAAGAACACTTAAGATTAGGAGCGACATAGTCATGGCGACCCCCCTTGTGCATGCTTCGGGTTGGTCAAAATGAAGTTCGCACTTGAGTTAGGCCTCCACTGGTTATTGTGTACCTCTTTTGCATGAGAGAGGTTTATGCATATACCTTTGGGTGCGTCGGAGCTCAGGGACCTTTAGTCACCTTTAACCCACCTTAACCTTTAGGAACGTAGTGGGGGGGCTATTCTTGGTGCATGCCAAGTTATGGTCGCTACCCGATACTACAGCTCAGATAGGTTTCTTCCTAAAGTATCATTGCGTGGTATGCATGTACCATGTTCGAGGGTGCTTTAGAGGGGGCTGACAATTCTGAGTCACTTGGTAGAACCCGTTGCTGAAATCTCTTTATCCATAGAAGTACATATGGGAAGGGTATACCCCGGTCAAACTCCATGCAAGCCAAGCCTAAGGAAATTGTGTGATTTGCGTGAACTTATCTGTGTTTGTGATTTATGCATCCATGCATCATTCATACATATCATGACTAACTCATTCCAAGGATTTAAAGGATTGTTAACCATAATTTGTTTTGTAGGTCATGGAAATGAAAGTTCATAAACCCTTCTGCCTCAGTTTCAGAGGGATACCCACTTCTCTGAAGATTGTTTGTGATAATGTTTCTGGTGCTTTTGTGCTTTCCGAATCTCTTAATAGACTAATCAGCATGGAATCCGAAGTTTTGTGGTAAATGCAAGAAATTCGGCCACATTTGTGATAAACCTCTAGTGAAGAAGGAGAAAGTATGGAAACCAAAAATTCTTCCTAATCTGAACAGAACTGATACAGCTGAATCAAGTAATAAGGGAGTGACTACTACCAAGGATGATGATACTGACTGGACCAAAGTGCAGAGGAGTGGTAAGAAAGCAGTGACAAAAGCATGTACACCTAGGAATCAATGGACAAATGATTTTGGACCTCTTGGAGATTTGAATGCCTCCTTGTTGGTATAAGACAAGGTGCCATGATTGTTTCTTGGAATGTTAGGGGACTCAATAAGGTAGGAAAGACTAGAGAAATTAGTTCCCGTCTCAAGAGTCTAAATCATAATATCATAGTTCTTTTGGAAACTAGAGTGAAAAGAAATAAGGCAATGGCTATTAGAAATAAGCTTAATGTGCATGAAAAGTACCTTGACAAATATGATCATCATGAAAACGGGAGAATTTGGTTACTTTGGGATGACAACAAAGTTGACGTTAAACCAATTAGCAGCACTAGTCAGTTGCTACACTGTGGAGTTTAAACCAAACATGGTGAGTTCCTTAATTGGCTTACTTCCATCTATGCGATGAACCACTTGGAGGATAGGAGAAAGCTATGGAAAGACATTATGAATTTGCAGGTTCAAAATCATGACTCTTGGTGCTTACTTGGTGATTTCAACAATGTGATTCATGCCCAAGACAGAATTGGGGGTAGAGATGTCACTGAAGCTGAAATTGCTGATTTTAAAGAGATGTTGCAAAGTGTTGGGGTGTACGAAGTAGACAATACTGGTGACTACTTCACCTGGTCAAATAAGCAAGTTAAGAACACCATTTATTCGATAATTGACAGGTTTTTAGGGAACTTAACGTGGCTGCAGCAGAACATTTATTCTACTTTAATCATCATGCCTCCTAGCATTTCTGACCATAGTTTATTATGTCTGAAAACTACAGTAAAGCGTAACCATTTCAGAGGCAATTTCAAGTATAGAAATAGTTTGGTTAGGATCACAGGGTTTCATGATGCTGTTGAGAAAAATTGGAGGATTCCTATATCGGGGAACCCTATGTATGTGTTATGGGTGAAACTAAAGAGGCTGAAAGATGTGTTAAGAGTTCTTTGCACTCCTTTCCATGATATGAAGAGGAAAATAGATGCAGCAAGGCAGGAGCTTGAAAAGGCTCAAATGGAGCTTTGCACTAACAGATTCAATATTGATAAAATTGAGAATGTTCAAACTTGGTCAAATAATTTGATGACTCTTAATGCGGTGGAGGAAAGCGACCTGAAACAGAAGGCTAAGTTGGATTGGATTAGGCTTGGAGACAGAAACAATGGGTACTCCCATGCATTTATTAGAGGAAGACTTAATCAAAATACCATCCAATTCTTACATAAGGAAGATGGCAGTATTATAACTAGTCAAGAGGACATTGGAAAGGAGGTGTTGGAGTTCTATGGGGGTCTTCTTGGCTCCACTGACAACAACTTGTTGGGAATTAATATTCCTGCTATTAGAAAAGGTAATACTCTAAACCAGCTTCAGAGGGATTTCCTAGAGGGTCCTGTTACAAATTGTGAAATAACCAAAGCTATTAAGGAGATGGGAATCAACACTACTCCTGGGCTGGGCGGCTTTGGTTTGGGCTTTTTCAAGGATGCTTGGAACATTGTAGGAAATGATGTCACTGCTGCTATTCAAGACTTTTTCACTCATAACAGGCTGCATAAAGGTTTCAACAGTGTTGTTGTTGCTCTAATTCCAAAACATAAAGAGGCGAGAATGATGAAAGATTATAGGACCATTTCGTGTTGCACTGTGATTTACAAGGTGATCTAAATAATTTTAAAAAACCGGATGGGAAGTCTAATTGGGTGCATTGTAAGTAAGAATTAGGCTGCCTCCGTGCCTGGCCAGCATCTGCATGATCATGTGTTGTTGGCTTTTGAGTTGTTGAAGGGTTATGAAAGGAAGCATGGCGCTCCAAAATGTATGCTTCACATAGACATTTAGAAAGCGTATGACATGGTGCATTGGGATGCTTTGGAGAAAATTCTAAGTGACTTTGGTTTCCCTGGAAAATTTATACGGTGGATAATGACTACTATGAAAACTGTGTCATATGTGTTTAAGGTTAATGGTAAGCACACTGTGAAGATGTCAACCAAGAGAGGTATTAGGCAAGGGGTCCCATCTCCCCCTTGTTGTTCACTTTGTTCATGGAGTATCTAATTAGAATTCTTTGCCAGTTGGAGAAGATTCCTGCTTTTAAGTACCATTCAAAATGCAAAAATTTGAAAATCACTAATCTCTGCTTCGTTGATGATTTGTTGTTGTTTTCTAGGGGTGATGCGGTTTCGATTAGCCTCTTGATGGAGAAAATAAATTCTTTCTTAAACTCCATGGGTCTCAAGGTCAACCCTACAAAATGCTCTATTTTCTTTGGAGCTGTTGATTAGGAAACAAAAGATGACATATTGAACATCACTGGCTTTTCGGAAGGCAAAATTCTGTTTCGCTATCTTGGGATCCCTATGTCTAATAAGAAACTATCCATAAAGCACTATGATGTCCTTATTGAGAAAATTATGTGCAGAATCACTCACTGGAGTTCCCGTCTCCTTTCTTACGCAGGAAGGATCCAACTTATTCAAAGTGTCGTTTTTGCCACGGTTAATTTTTGGATGCAGTGTTTGCCTCTTCCCAAAGGAGTTATTATGAATATCAATGCTTCCTGTAGAAGTTTTCTTTGGACAGGTGATAAAGCGATTTCCCGTAAATATCCGATAGCCTGGGAGAAAGTTTGCAGCCCCAAAGCAAATGGAGGTTTGAACATTATAAATCTCTCTCTTTGGAACCAGGTTAATTAACTAAAGCTGTTGTGGAACATTTGTCAAAAATCTGATAGTCTGTGGATAAAGTGGCTTCATTCTTATTATGTCAAAGATAAATCTATATGGAGCTTAGACATTAAGAATAGCCACTATTGGATTTTTAACTGTATACTGAACCTGCGACCTCTCTATCAGCAGCACATTCAGCTTATGCAAGATGGTTTCAAGTCAAAGAAAATATATTTGGCCTTGGTCAGTGGTATTGATAAAGTTTTCTAGAGAACGGTATTTTTTCGTAATTTGGCAAGGCCTCGTGCCTAGTTTACTCTTTGGCAGGCTTGCCACACCAGACTCGCGACTAAAGACAGGTTAAAGAAGTTCGGTCTTTTGACGGAGGACAAGTGTTTTTTCTGTCCAAACCCGGAAATTCATAACCACTTATTCTTTGGGTGCCAGCGGCTTAGGAGAATTTGGCAAATGGTTCTATCTTGGCTTCAGGTGCAACACCAACCGGGTGAATGGTATGATGAGATTAGGTGGATTGCTCAAGTTTGCAAGGGTAAAAGGTGGCGAGCTGCTCTTTTAAAATGCGCTTTCACTGAAACCGTATCATTTACGTGGAAGTTTAGAAATAACAGTATTTTGGGAAAGTTTGTAGATAAGAGAAAGATTGAGGATTTGATTATCGATACGGTGATTTATAGAGTTTGGCCAAATAGGATGTATAGGAAAAACCTTGCAATTCTCATGATGTAGGTTTTTCTTTTTGGTGGTGTTTCTTGCCCGTTTGCTTTTCCGTGTCTTGTTGGACTGGATCGTTGGAGATCGCCTTGTATATACCGTTTTTTGAATTAATCAAATTTTATTGGTTCAAAAAAAATAAAGCAGTTCAAGAAAAAGGCCATTTCAAAACCGATACATCGAGCATTATTCTTGTAATATCATGATAATTTTCATTTATGTGATTACTTTCTTCTTCATATGCAATCATTATCTCCACTAATGAAACAATTTTAAGAAATAATTAAATCAATAGATGGAAGAAATATGAAAAAGTAAAATGCTAAAACCAAACCGAAAACAAAAAAAAAACTATAAACTATACTCACTGGAAATTGAAGTGAATGCCAAAACAGAAGAAATTGGCAAACTGTTTGTTGAAACCAGAGTTGTAAGAAACGCAGAGTATTACACAGCTAGAACAACAAGAACAGACAATGGCGGTGACACAGGCGGCGAAAAACAACAGAAAAGATACCATGAAAACGATTGAGAATTAATTTATTTTTAGGATGAGGGATTACGGCATCGTCACTATATTGTACAAGGGTTATAGGTTGTAGAAGTTGCAGAATTAACGCGCTAAAATTTAGCGGGAAGTTTTTATTCTTTTACTAAATGAGATCGTGTGGTAATTATGTGAACAATATTTATTTATTTATAAAAAATTATAATTAATGAAATAGAACGTGCCTTAAAAAATGTGTTCGTATGATTCGTCATTTTTACCATTCGTTCCAAATAGAAGTGTTGTTTTTTTATTAATTTAATTATTCATCTTGCAACACAAAATATATCTTTATTTTTTTGTTAATATTTATTAATTTTTAGTTATATTTTTTTGTAGCGGTAAATTTTGAAGCAACAAAAGATACAAATTTATATGTCATAATACATATTTCACTTCTTCATCTAATTCACTCTCTCTATATTTCAACTTCTTCAACAATATTTTTACTAAATTTTTTACTTATAATTTGCTAATTCTTAGTCATGTTTTTCAAATCATATATTTATCATGCAACTACTAATTTCGAAATCATGTTTTCATTATTGTTGAAATTGATAGTTGTGTTGTTGGGGTTTGAAATCTCACCTTAAGTAGGTTTCTAGGTTGTTGGGTGTATAAAAATTTGGTGACAACTTCACCCTTAGAGCTAGTTTTTGAGGTTGAGATTTAATAGTTATTATTAATGTGTCTTGCTTAATTTTTTTCTATTTTATTTCATTTCTAATTTTATTGTTCTCTTAATTATCTTCTATATTATTTTTCTAGATATAGGCTTTAAAAAAGAGAAAAATATATATTTTTTCTTAATAAAATTGTAATTGAAGAAGTTAGGCTATCCATGGGGTGAGATATAATATAAATAAAAGTATCTATTGTCCGAGAAAGTATTAAAGTTTAAAAATGAATTTAAAATAAGTTAATATGAGTTTTTATGTTGATTGATTTTATAAAAAGATTATGAATAATTTGATAGTTTGTATTTTAATATAGTTTTAAAAATAAAAAATATACAAAAGTTTAAACACGATAAAATATAAAGGTTTAAAAATAATAAAATGAAGAAAAAAAAATGCTAAAGTAATGGCCTTCTTATTATTGGTCTTGACAAAAAAAAAATCTCCTCTTTTTAAATGTAACATTTTGTTTTCTCTAATTTTATGGATTTTTTATAAAAAATATTGACTTTCAAGCATCATAAAATAATTATTTTATTAGAATTTTTGAAAATATTGGGTTATATGATATAATGGATTAGAAGATGAATTTTTATTATTGTTTTGAAAAGAAATTTAAATTAATTTCATTACCATAGGTCGTAAATTATTGCATTGATCTCGGTGAATTTTATCATTTATTTTAAACTCACATTCCTTCCTTTTCTTTATTTAAATTAATAATGTAAAATATAATACAATAAGTTGTCTATTTGACTTTTTTTACTAATTTTATGCTAATTTCATTTTAAATAATGAAATTATACTATGAAGCATTAAAATAATTACCTTATACTTTAAGTTACAAGACAACCAATATTAAATTTTTTATATTAATATACTTTACTTATTTATCTTAATGATAATGATAATGATAATAATAATAATAATAACAATAATAATAATAATAATAATATTTAAATTACTCCACTAACTACGTTAGTTATTAAAAAAAAACCATGATTAAATATTATTATTATTAATGATAATTATAAGTATAACTTTTTTATATATATATTTTTAGTTTTATAATATTTATTTTTTAATAATATTTATGTTGTCTATGAATATTAACAAAAATAAGAATATTTTTAAGTAAATTTAACAATAAAACTATTATATTATTATAATTTCAAATTAAGAATATGTGTATTCCAGATATATTCTTGCATCGCACAAGACAAGCAACAATTAAACCTAAATGTAAAATAGTCTAACACACAATCACGAAAAATAATTTAATCATATTATATAATATTATATAGTTTTAATTCATTTTTACTTGAAATGGAGAAGCTAGAGTTAAAGTTTAATATTTAGTAATATATATATTGAATTAAGTAGTTATAATATAAGCAGCAGATTTAAAATTGTATTTTTATTTGGTGTTCGGTTGTGTAGTATACTGACTTTTTTTGAAATCTTATTTTAAATATTTTCTTACCAATTTGTTTCAATATTTAATCTTGACTTCCAACTGAATAATCATGTCCAAATATTTATTAAAAAAAAATTAAATTCGGCCTAACATCGGCTAATATCTCAAACGTTAATCATTACAAATTGAAAAATATATAGTAGTCGTTTTTTATGAATTAAAAAAAATTAAAACTTTAAATTTGATTAATTAAAAAAAGGACAATCATATTTTAATTTATATTTAAATGACAAATCAAGTTACTTTAAGAATAACCTAATAACTCTACGAAAATAATAAATTTCACAAATTTAATCGTCAAATAAATATTTCTTATTGAATATATCACATTAATAAATTATTATAATATTTAAATTTTACTGAGGAAGTTCGATTTAATGTATCATATAATTTTAAAAGTATATGTAAAATATTGGCAATATATAAGATGTCATAGTTATGCCTATCTAATTTTTATGATATTTTGTATTCATGGTCGTTAAAGTAAGTGAAACAAAAATTAATTTTGAATAATTAAGTTTCTTTAAATGTTGATGGAAGTTCTTATAAAAATTCCCTTAGGGTAGGTTATGCTTTTGTAAGGGAGATCTCAGAATTGTAACTGTTAAAATTTAGTGGACATATTAATTTTGTTGGTAATCTATTACCTTAATTTTTAGTCATTTTTAATGGATTGATGTTAGCTTGGAATAAATTATAGAAATGTGTGTTGCGATAATGTAAAAATGATCAAAGAATATATTTGTAGAGATTGTATTATTTCATTTTACCATACTTAGACATCTATTCATTGCTTGTATTGTTTACTTTTAAGTGATTACTAGTATATAACCCGCGCGTTGCGCGGTTGACCTATTATATATTATTGTGATTTTATATAACTATAAAATCTAAAAAATATATATATTAAATGATGATTCAATATCACACATTTATATACACATGATTATGAATATAATAATAAAATATATGATAAAATATATTGTAAGACCATTTTTAAAAAATGAAATAATATATAATATTCTTAAATTTATAGAACAATAGTGCTCAATAACTATTCTTTTCATCTTTAAACAATTTCAAAGGTGAATAATCAAATTAAAAATTTTAATATTTAAATCTATTTATAAAATAATAGTGTTGTAGAATTATATTTTACGAAAAAGTGATACATAATCAATAAATAAGAAAAAAAGACAATTAATCATTAAGTAACGTCAATTAAGTAAAATATTCTATTTTCTAAATTTATTGTTATTTAGAAACAGGTAAATTTTATAATTGAAAGACCGATAAATTTATGTGCATCATTATTACTACAAAAGTAAATAACATATATCAAAATAAATATGAGTATAAAATGTAATTTATATAATAATTAAAATTTATACTATAGAAGAAAATTAGAATTTATATCCTAAAGAAAGCACAAATCGTACCGTTGTAGAATTGTGAAGAAAGAGGAAAGAAATTAAACCAAAAAAATAAATAAAAATCAATACAAAAATAAAAAACATTTTTTTATTACAAAATAAAAAAAATATATAAAAAAACATCTTTAACATAAGTATATGTATTAAAATTTATAGAATTTAGATTCTCCAAATGAATGCAATAGATGTATATTTTAATATTCGTTCTAAGATTGTTATTTGTAGGAGTTTGTGCCTATTAGACCCTCTTTCAAATTGCAAAACATGCAGAGTAATAATTAGAAATTATATTAGACAACATGAGTATGAAATGAATTTGAATATGATCATAATAGTATTTATGAAACATAATCAAAATAGTAAGATAAAATTTATTCGAAAAAATATGGATATGAAATAGATTTGAATAGATGTAAAAAAAAATATGGAACCTTCCAAAAGTTTTTGGATTAGATAATGAATCGGTATAGAATAGTTCACTCATTCATTCATACTTTGTCAAGTTATTCATCAAATTCTAAAATATAAATGGAAAGAGAAAGTGAGAGGAAATTGTCTATTTAAGGAAGAAAGGAAACAAATTTATCTTTTAGAATAATAAAATGATAGTATGAATGGCTGTTTCATAAAACTCATCATTTTCTAAACATTAATTTTTGCAATAATTATAAAATTTGTAACTGATTTTTGTTCCAAAAATAAATTGTAATTAAATTAGTAATTATTGTTGAAATACATTTTATAAGATTAGAAAAATTTGTTGTTCATTCTTTATATAATGAGATTAATCACCAATAATGAGATTTTTATAATGGATAATCACAATAATAATGAAATTAAACTCTAATAATGAGATTAGTAAAATTATTGATGATAACATTAAACACTAATAATTATTGTTGAAACACATTTTTCAATAAAATAAATCGAGCAAGAATAAAATTATTTGTTACTTTATATAAAATTTATTTATGAATACATATAATATAATTATATAAAATATACTATTTGATTAATCTATGTAGTGTCCGTGATTCGAAATAAAGAAAAACCAAAAAATACTTTTTTAGAGACATATATAATATATTATATATAAGATAAATGAGAAGAACATGAAGTTTTAATTATTATATATAATATTTATTATATATTAAAATCTTATAATTTTTTATATATGTAGTAAATAATTTTGTATTCATCTTAATAAGTAGTAAATAATTTATTATATGATTATTTTTGTTTTCATTTACATTATAAATTTATATTTATTTTATCATCATATCACCTATATCTTAAAAGATAGAGGATATTATAATGTGCACATCACTGCATGAAATTTATATTTCTCCACAAAATAAAGGATGCTCTTTCTTTTATAAGTTTTTGTTTATTAAGATTAACAATATATAATTGTAATTTGTTGTAAAATTTATTTGTGAATTTTAATCTATATAAAAAAATTTGGCACATATATTTTTTTGCCAAATTAATATTTGGGACAACACAAATTTATTTAAAGAATTTAATTTTATCTAAATTATCATAAAATTTATAAAAAAATCGTTTTGATAATTATTATTCTAATTATATAGCTATATAATTATTCAGATAAAACAAATATAAATTATAGAAACATTTAAATTATAATAACAAAAAATATATTTAAATTAATATACTATTAAGATAAAATAAGTACAAAATATACAAAATTAAAATATAATTATCAACATTTAAAGTTATGTAATAATAACATAAAATTCAAATGACTTTAAAATCATTATAATATCATTAATATTCTTGATCAACATATATGATCAACTCTTAGAGAAAAGAAAACTATAAAACTTTTAATTTTATAATTTATAATTTATACACTAAAATTCTTATGAAGGTACAACTAAAAATCATAACAAAAATTACATCAATAAAAGAGAAGAGTTTTATTTGACGCACATATTAGGACTAAACTGTGTACTTATTTGAGCGATCATTTCAAAGTCTTTCCCAGCCGTAATGATCCAAAACATTCATCCTCTTCTTTCTGATTCACGTAGAAAAACCATATCAATAGATTCAGATGAAAAAATTATATCGATAAAAAGAAGAGTTTAAATATTTGTAATAGAACAATATGGTCTCTATTATGCCATACAAACCAAGACATATATGTAAAAGAGAAGAAAAAAAACTATTACAAAAAATTGAAGATTACCAAAAAGATTTGATGTACAGATGATGATAAACCAATATCAGATATTTATATACACGATGATTGTGCATATAGATAGAACATAACAAATAAAAATAATAATAATTTATTAATTAAAATTTATATATACAATAAATGGGTGAATGATTACAATTAAATAAAAGGAGTTACAAAATAGCAACAACAAAAAATAGTTCAAAAATTTATATTACATATTTATTTCATCAATACTATTTTTAAATTATTCTTATATTCTATCTGCTTAATTTTTTTTATTTATTATTATCGTTACTATTCTTTCTCAGTAATTTTTATGCATTTTAAGTTATTCATCCATGTTGGTCAAAGAATTTGTTTTAGTAATATAGAAGATTATTATATTCATAAAAATGCAAAGGTTAAATTTTTATTAGTTTTAATTTATTAAGTGACTACAAATTTATAAAATAAAATTTTTAAAAGTTTATAATATTTAACGGTTATAAGAGTTATAAAAGGAGTAAAATGCTTTAAAGAGGATTAATTGTGATATAAATTAAAAAAAATATTAATGACATTTATTTGACAAATTTTTGTAAACAAAATTTATTTGAGACTTATCTCTAAAAAAATGTAAAATTTTATAAAATATTTAAAAAAATGGAAATCTTAATTGAGAAGCTTTGTAAATATGCCACGTAAGCATCAAATTATGTGAGAATGCCACATCAGCAGGTTGTGTCTAGGGTTGTCATCATCACAACCTTACATTTATATATTAAGTAGATATGAGAATTCTATTTACAATTACAAAAGTATAATTATTATTGTTCATATAATTTTTTATTTTTAATTTTTCTTAGTATAGGATATCTCAAATAGTAAATATAGGGGTGTAATCGGATCGGTTTGGATCGATTTTTGGTCAAAAAAATGTCTGAATCGATGATATTTTCATCGATTTGGTTTGGTTCGATTTTCAACCATTTTCAAAAATGGAATCGAACCAAACTAACCGGTTTGGTTCAGTTTGATTTGGTTTGGATGATCAGTTTATAATGTTTATTTTTTAAAACATTATATTCATTAGTATAATCTTCACTATCGTGTTTTTTGGTGTATTTTATGCTATTATTTTTTTAAATAATACATTTCATGTCATTTATTTCATACTCTATTTTTTAAAATAAATTAGAAGTTGCTCTTAATCCATACAAAAGAGTGAATTGATTTATGTTGCGTCAAGATATAAGTTCACTATCAAATATAAAATTTAACATTTGCCATCAGAATGTTGGAAAAGGATTTCAAAGCTTAGAAAATAGAACACAACAAAACACACATCAAACTTATCAAAATGATGGTAGTGAAAAGAACAATGGTTGCGGGCAGGCAGAGCAGCGGTTCAGTGAAAGCATATTTTTTATGACTTTGGGTTTCTATTTTTTTAAGTTTTAGAGTTTGGTTCTAGCTACGTAAACAAAGATGGATAATGGTTGGACCGATAAAAAATTTTGAGCTTAATTATGGCTAGAATATAATATTTAGAGCGTCATTACTTTCATTGGTTCGGTTCATCGATTTGGTGGTTCGTAAAAATTAAAACCGAGAATCGAACCAAACCATATTGATTTTTATTGGTTTGGTTCGGTTTTGGAACAAAATCAATAACAATCAGTTTTATTTCGGTTTGATTTAGTTTGAATTCTTGATTTAATTGGATTTTTCTGATCTGCTTACACCCCTAAGTAAATAGTTATCTTAATTTTATAGGCTTAATTATAAGCTTTATTATGGATCATTTTCTCCCCAAAAATGTCATATTCTTTATATAACACCACGTAGTAATTATATAGAAGTTAATCTACATTGCTAACATAATGTATCATCAAAAGTTCTATTTTAAGTATTTCAATCAATAAAATTGTCTAATACTAAAGTTTAAACACTCACCATATATTTTTTTAGGGATTTCTCTGGAAAAATTCATTTTTGTTTCTAGAATTCGGAGATGCATCTCCGAACACACCAAATTTATAATTTTTGGTGTTTTCAGAGATTTCGGAGATGCATTTCCGAAATATCTCAATATTTGATGTTTGAATTTTTTGGAGATGCATTTTTGAAATAAGTCAATATTTATTAAAAAAAAAATTAAGGTGAATCAATTGTATTAATAGTATAATTAATTATTTTAATTAAGATATATAATTAAATACATATCATTATAATAAAGATATAATAATTTATAAATAAGGATGATCAACCTATTAAATATTTAAATCAGCACACTCTTTTCATATAAAATTAATTTAAAAAATTAATGTAAATTAAAAATTATAATGCTAATAGGGAAATATTTTTAACACGATAATTTCATTAACTAACAATATTACTCTAATATTTTTTATTGATTAAAGAGTTTTTCATTACACTTAATAAAAGAGAGTTCAAGTTTATTCGAAACGCACCAAATGTATAATGTTGTAGTCATTTAAAAATAATTTCTTTTATAGTTTAAAAAAAATTGTGACAAATAAATTATTACAAAAATTAAAATTTTATTTAATCTCTTTATTCTTTATTTATAACAATTTGTATATAACTTATTCTTTATTAATAATAACTCACTTTAATTATATTATAACTATATTATAAATAAATATCTTTTCAAAATAAAATTAAAATGAAAAAAAATTGGGATATTGGTTATTTCGGATATGCATATCCTAAAACCACTGAAATTGAAATATTGGAATACTTCGGATATGCATATCCGAAAATCCCTGAAACTGAAATATTGGGATACTTTAGATATGCATATCCGAAAATAACTAAAAAAATTAGGTTTGCTCGAATATGCATATGCGAAGAGAATTTTAAAATTTTGAGAAGTGTTTTTCACCCTATATAGGTGTACAAAGAGATTCTCAAATTTAAAATTAACTAACAAAATGTACTTATGGGCCCTATAACAAAAAGTATTTCAAATACCAATAAAAAATATTGGTCTGAAATATATATATGGTTACTGTTCACTGTGGAAATTGGTGAACAACCGCTGGTCTTTCCAAAGCCTTGAAACTAAGGGTTACTTGCAAGATCGACCAGTTGATCTTAGGACCACGTGCTAAAGTTCTTTGGAGTTGTACTTATCTCGTCGAAGTGTTTGCCTAAGAGACGGTTTTCTTAGACTGGTGACAAATACAATGTTTTTCCACACTAACTGCTAGATTCGACCGACATGTGATTCGTGACCGACGGGGCGAACTTAGACTTAAACTTTGTGATATTGTGACTACTTTGACTCTAAACCTCTGGGGGTGACTCGTGACCACCAGATGGTGTCGACTCAAGGGTGGTTTTCTGATGACTACAACCAGTTTCAGTTTACTTATATGAAACAATAATTAAAAGACAAAACACATATTGGTTAAAATGCACAATGTAGATGATAGTTTCGAAGCATATGATTAAACAATAAAAGGATTGCATTGAAATTAAATATGGTGATTCACATACATCAGAACTCTTAGCAACTCTTGTTTCCTGAAGGGCGGAAATTGGGCAGAGTGTAAGCAAGTAGTTTGATTGTAATAGTGAACACACTTTTCTACATTATTTTGGCCTATTTATAGGCTTTACATGAAGTAACCACCTAGTACAATCTACGGCTAAGATTCAAATAATCAGCAACAGCCTCACAGGATCTTTCTTTGTGTTTTGGCGCCTTTGGCACATGATTTTGGTCTTGTAACCGTTTCCTTGATATTTCAAACTTTGAATTTTGAAATCTCGCGCTTCATCTGTTCTTGATAACCGTCTTCTGTCGACACTGCGTCCCACCATCGAACAATTCATCTATAAAAACTGCTAAGTGTGGAACCTCCAGGTTCGACTTCTGCTCTTGCTTCAACTCCTAACCATCTCGACATCATCTACTGTCGATTTTGGCTTTGTTTTACTTTTGTGCAGGTTTCCTGTTTGAATGTGGGAGTCCTATGATGAGGGCACGTGTCTTGTTTTGCCTCTAAGAATTTTCTTAGGGTAACAAAACGCCCCCTCATAGATGTCACTTTGACCTACAGACGATGAGTGCAGGTGGCATCTATGAAAAACTTGAATTCGACCCAACGTTTCCATTCCCCTCGTTTCGACTTAAACGTTTGTGCTCACCTAGTGGAGTAGGTTAACTGTAACGTCTTGTCCGCTGACGTCATGTCGTCCTTGTTTTACCCCTTGTTGTCTGCCTCGAGACGTGGTTTCAATCAATGCGACATGATGACGCTCTTTTCGTGGCAACAGTGGGCTCCACGCGTGCAGGAACTTAAACCCACGTACCCCCTTTTTTGCCACGTCCCTTTAGTTACATTTTGCCATTGGCTATAAATAGTTCTTCCTTAGCAAAATATTTTTCCTTTACCGTCTCCATTGTCTCTCTCTCAGTTCCTCGCATTTTCTGCTTTTTTTTCAAACTTGTTCTTCTTCCAAAGGCTTTTGTGCAACAATGGCGGCTTCTACTTCACACACATCTCCACCCAAGTCTTATGAACTTCGCCTCGTCGATGGCAAGCCTTACGTTCCCGAGCCTCCATTTACAGATGAAAAAGCCAAAATCTGGAAATCTTGGGTACTTATTCCTTTTCATCTTGAAGGTGCCCCTTTATCCTTCCTAGGTCCCTTACCCGTCGATGCTCCTTCTGAAATCTATACCACTGATGGAGGTGCTTTCTTCCCCACTAGCAAAGACACCACACCTTTAATAACCACTCCAAGACCTCTCCCTGCGCTTTTATGACAGGAACTTTCGAACGACTCCCCACTGAAATGCCCTAAATTTGCTGCCTGGATGGCACGCTTGAAACCTAGCAAGGGCACACTGTGGGAAGATTTGGGTATCGACACCCTCCTTAACATGTCGCAAGAAGGCATCCTTTATTCCCACAACATGCTGACATCTGCACTCTTCTTCTGGGAGGGTTCGACGAACACCTTCCATACAGGCTGTGGCATGATCACCCCCACTCTTTTGGTTGTTGCTGCCATTACAGGTTTAAAATCGGACGGCCCTACGTTTAATCATGTTGACGTCAAAGTGATACCTCTAAAATTTGACGTTAGCGAAACAAAGAATCCAACCTTCAACAACTTTCTTACCCACCATCACAAAGACACTCTCGACATTAGTGATGAGGAGCATGTCGCCTTCCTAACATATTGGTTGTCGAGATGCGTTTTTTGTTCGAGGTCCATGCAGGTGGCGAAACAATTTGTCTATCTCGCCAGTCATTTACACAATGGTGAGGGCGTCGCTTTAGGACAGCTGATATTGGCCAACCTGTACGTGTCTCTGACGGAAGTGGCCCGACAAATCAAACGCTACAATCCTAACGCCACAAAAAAGAAGAACGTCCTGGTGCATGGACCCTTCTGGCTACTGCAACTGTGGCTAAATGCCACTTTCACTGAAGAGCTCAAACCCTTCAGGAATCTGAAGATAACTTGTCCTGCAGACCAAATCTGCAATGTTTGGGAGCGTTTGTCAATGTTGACTCCTGTCGACAAGGGTGCTCCCAACTTCGCCCTTTTTAAATTGATGTTCGACCTGATGCTTAAAAGGGTCGATTTTCAACCATCCATGGCTCCTTTCGCTGATGGCAAGTCTGGTCCTAAATGGATGGCCAATATCTTTCCGCCAGTGAGGGAAGAACAGAAAAAACTTTCTATCAACACTTGGCGTCGATTTCTGGTCCCCAACTTTCTATAATACTCCATTGCAAGCGCAAGCCCAAGTTTGACAGCTTATCATCCCAATGTGGTAGCTCGACAATTTGGCCTTTGTCAGTTGGTCCCAAAATCTCTGTACACCTCTCATGAATTATTGCTGGACGTTCTTAACGACGAAGCATGGGAACATGTTAAAGAAGATTATGACAACATATGGAAGAAACGGCCATCTCTTGTCTTCACAAATTTTAAACCCTCATTCTACTGTACTTATGAGTTCGACACCTGGTGGCGAACTTATTTTGTTACTTTTATTGGCGACCCTGACAAGAAGGTTTCAAAACTGACTCCTGCTATTGCTAATTTGCAGAGCAAACCCACTCAATGTAAGGTTACCAATATCAAACAAATTCAAGCTTTCTATAAGTACTTTGGGGTGGTATATTTGCCCACTGAACTTCATCGAACTATCGCCCAAGCGGCCGAGGTATTAAGGGAGAAGGTAACCAGCAAGATCCCTTCTTTAAAGATCTCTGGTTACGCAAAAGACAAATATCTCTTCGCACTTCATTTTTCAAAATTTAAATTTCCTCCCTTAACTACTATCCCTCTAGCTTTAGCATTTCGACCACCAATTTCGGATTGGTATTATTGTCCTTGGTCGGATGTTGAGAATGCTTATAAGAAAAAGGCCGCTAGAGTGGAATCGACGAAGTACAGTTTGGACAACTATCCAGGTGTTTTGCATATTGCTCGTCGATATGTGAGAACACTCACCGCCATCCCCAATGGTAACAACATGGAAAACTCCTTTTATTTCTTCGACTCTTTTTGGTACTAACTTAGCTTTTTCTTTAGCTATTCCTCTTGCAGAGCTGTCAGGGACAATCCTGCCCCCAAGTCTGATAAAGTTGCTACTTCCAAAACAAAGGTATGTTTTCGACTTTTGTAGATTTCTGTCTTCATATTTTACCTTGTTCTGACATTTATTTTGCAGCCAAAGACTGACACCCCCAACTTTGACGATGATGAACCCATTTCGACTGCTATAAAGGTTTGATTTGTTCGTCTCACATCTGGCTATTAGGTTTTATTTCTTTCCGTATCTGACTTTGATTGTCTGTTTCTTACCAGAGTCGGAAGCATTCTTTGGTTTCGACTGCTCCGTCTCCCCAATCCAAATCGTCCAAAAAGGACAAAATGCATGCTTCTGAAGGATCGAAGGTAACTTTCTCTGACCTAACCCTCTGTGTCGAATTAAAATTTTGTCTTTGCATAACCCAATATTTTTCCAATCATCTTAGGATGCTAAGACCCCTCACCAATCCTCTCGCTCCACTCATAAAAGAAAGCAGGAGTCTTCTGCTGAAGATGGGGTGACTAAAAAACAAAAACCAAAACCCAAGACCCCCGAGTCTCAAGGAGCTGTGCTTCTTGTCGAATCGGGCGAGGAGTCGGAGGAAACTCATTCGTCCTTAATTCTGAACCGGAAAAGTAAGGTTTTTGTTCACAATAACTTCTTTTCAGCTTTGTTTGGTACTAAATTTTAGTTTCTCGTGTAGCTTCGACAACTCCTTCTCCGAAAGTTCTGCCAGACCACCCAGATTCTCCCATGGTCATAACAGCTTCAAAAGGGAATGAGTCACAATGGACCTTCAACCCGGCGCTTCAGGTGCGAACTACTCAATGATCGGTTTGCAACCTTAGCCAAGATCAAATTTTTTTCTGAAACCTTTTCTGCTCATTTCAGGTTGACCCCTCTAACCAACAAGGTGATGTTGCCGGTGTGGTTGAATAAACTCCTCTCTCCAATGATGCTTCCATTCAAGGAGAACCTGCTTCAGCCGCTGGTGAGTTCATTGACTTAACTGTCACGGCTATTCAAAGTGATTCTAACTCTGTCACTAGTGCTGCTACATGTTATGCTTTTTATTCGACTAGTTCTGACTCTAGCCTTTCAGATCGCTCACTGACTCTAGGGACCGCCGAAGGCAATGTTGGCCTTGTCGAAACTGCTCCCCCTCAACCTGATGGCGTGCAAAGTGACATTTCGGCTGTCACATCTACTCCTTTGACCACTGCTGAAACTCCTCAGGTCGACGAACCCATAGTCGTCTTGCCAACTACCGAGAAGGCTCCTTCTCCTCCACCGACTACTAATGGTAAAGTTGATCAATCAGCAAAGAAAAACTTGGCTTCGACAGTTCCCATTGAAGATAACGTTCAGCCTTCTTCGATGGATATTGATATCGATTCTGCATTAACGAGGCTGAACAGCTTCGTGAGCCAATATTCTCCTCTCTCTGATTCGGATCAATCCAGGGAATACTCCGACAAAATAGGACCTGAAGCTACTAAGGTCAAATCGCTAACCGACAAGCTCAAACTTCATGCCTTCAGCCACGAACTGGTTGATTCACTACATGATGATCCTAATCTCGGCCAAGAGCTTCAGGAAACTTGTACTCAACTGCAAGAGTTGGAGATCTCTGATTTCTGCAGAGAAGCAGTAGAGGCCTTCACCAAACTTCTTCCTTCTCTTATTGAGAATGTAGAGTTGACGAAGAAAAATGAAGATCTGATCAACACTAGGAAAACAACTGTGAAGGCCAATGTCGACACGATGATCAAGGCGAAGCAGGTGATTCAAGGAATAAAGAATCAACTTAGCCAAAAGCTCCAAGAGCATCTTCCCAAGGCTAAGAGGTCTGTAGCAATTCGCCATAGGCTTGCAGAACTGTCGAAAGAGATGTTTGATTTAAACAGAGAACTAGAACCCATCAACAAAGAGGAAGAGGAGTTCTCTAAGGAGATTTCCCCCCAGCAAGAGCACATGTTAAGGATGACTGTTGATGTTGTCGCTGTCAGTAAAGCAACAGAACAGATTGAACAAGATATTAAGACACTCAAGGGGGAATCTGACACCCTAGAGAACCAAGCCTCAAACCTTTAGACCTTATTGCGCTAATTTAAAAAATATTATGGCCGTTTGTAATCTTGTCGAGACCATCTGCGTATGGCTTAATTTTGATGTAATTTCTTTTTTTTAGCATTATTTGTAACTCTTTGACAATTGGTCTCCGTACCAACCGTTTAATGCCATATTTTCGTGTTTACTTGCTGGTTTTTAATTCATCTAACCAACTCTGTTTCGCATTTTTAATCTACGTTGTCGAAATAGTGAGCTCCTGAAGAGTAGGTCTGTATTCCTTTAAGTATTTACCGTTTACCCTGATGATCCGTCGATCTGGAGCTAACTCCTCTAACTCATAAGCATTATTGTTAAAAACTTGAATTACCTTAAACGGTCCCTCCCAGTTTGGTGACCATTTCCCTAGGACCCTGTCGTTTCTGTCCATAGGCAATATTACCTTCCAAACTAAATCGTTAATAGCGAACACTTTATTTCTCACCTTCTTGTTGTAAGCTCTGGCTACCTTCTCTTTTCCTCTTCTCAACAAATCTAGAGCCAACATTCTTTCTTCATCTAAATCGACGAGCTCACCTGTCATCATACTCCAATAGTCTTCGAATGGTATCTCATGATGTCTTTGTATCCTTACTGATTGAACATATACTTCGACTGGTAACACGGCGTCGTGTCCATATGTCAATCTAAACGGCGTCGTGCGAGTTGCCTCTTTGGGAGATGTTCGACATGCCCACAGGGCTTGACTTAAAGACTATTGCCAAGTTTTCGGCTTTTTTCCTACATGCTTCTTTATTAGGGTGATTATTACTTTGTTGGGAGCTTCGACTTGACCATTCGCCTGGGCATAGTATGGCGTCGACGTCAGTAACTTTATGCCAACTGTCATACCCCAAAATTTGCCCAACATATTTATTCATATTTCAATCCATCTCGTTGCACCTTTCAAATGCTCAAAGATCTCCAATTGCTCAAAGCTACCTATCTCCTAAACAAGTGCCTCTAAACTAGGGTTTTGTATTTCTCAAAGTAAAATCAGATTTTGATACCTCAAGTGGACTTCATGGTCTCTTATATGCCACAAAGGATCCTCATCTCAAGTTTCAAGCTCTGCTTCATAAGATTGCTCACTCAATGGCCCAAACGATCAATGATCGACTAGTTAACCTAAAAGTCAAACTATGGTCAAACCACAGTCAAAACTTCTGATTTTTGGTCAACATCCTCATTATGAAATATCATTCACCATTTGATCAATGATTGATCATGGTTCATCAAGAAAATTTCAGAAATCAACAAAACTCAAAATTCTAAAATTAGGGTTTTATAGGAGAAAGTCAACTGAACTTTGACCAGCCATAACTTTCACATGGGACATCAAAAATTTCCCATCCAAAGCTCATCTTGAAGGAAATTTTATTCTATACAACTTTTCCTCTCACATGGCAAGGCTAAAAATGCTTCATTTGAGAGATATGAGCAAAAACATTACAAGTCCTTCTAAAGGATCGCAAAAAGTCATTTTTTTCTCAAAGCTCACAACTTGAACATGGTAAACTCAATTGAGATGAAACCAAAAGCATCATTTAGAGGACACAATAAGCTTTCTAAAAAGCTCAAGAACACTACATACAATAAAAATTGAAAGAGTTATGGCTTGCGCAAGTTGGACGATCTTGAGAAATTACACCTAATGCAAAGTGAAGAATCTTGTGTTTTTAAATAATGGGCCATGGATTATGGATTACACATGTGATTTTAAGGTCAAAATAGGCCCAAGGACCATTTGGACTATATTTTATGGTTTTATTTTATTTATGTTTGAATTTATTCATATAAATTCATTTTTAAATCAAATAAAATCAAAGAAAGTCCAAATAAATCCAAATAAAATCATATGAAGGCCTCATCAACTAAATCAAGCCCAATACCACGTCCATTTGATTTCTATTTTATTTTGGGTTAAATAAGTTTTTGGTCCCTATAAATATTGCAGTTTCATTTTTAGTCCCTCCCTACCTTTAGGCAACGGTTTTAGCTGGTTTTGGCAACGGTTTTCTTGTAAAAATCGTTGCCTAAAGGCAGGGAGGGACTAAAAATGAAAACTGGAATATTTATAGGGACCAAAAACTTATTTAACCCTTTTATTTTTATTGAATTTTTTATTCATTAAAAATGCAATTTAAATCAAATAAATGGAAAATATGAAAAGATTTGCTTGGGTTTTATTTTTTAATCAATTCCAATCACTCCATATGCCAATAATATGATCAAATTTCGTGGTAATAGGGATTGGAAAGAGAGGAATAAAATTGGCCAAAAAAAAGCAAGATTTCATATAATTTTAAATCAAATCTTTCTCAATTTTTTCTCCCACTAATCACTTGATTCTTTGTCAATTTTTAACCATAATCTGTTCCATTATATATACTCATAATATGCAGCTAGCAAGGACACGAATCCTAATCTCCAAGAACTTGCAAGAGCTTAACAAAAGTTCCAAAAAACTAGGGCAAGAGATTTTTTTCGTTACAGCTGCTTTCAATCAATCCCAAGCACTGAATCATCTTCCTGAGGTAGTATATGGTAAGCCCAGGTAATTCTTGACCATCGGTCACGCATAAAACACGCATATATTGATCATTATCTTCATGCATATTTATGAATTTCGTATTACATAGACTAGGGCAATTTAACGTGATTTGAACATGCTAATGTGTTTCTGGAGTCATTTAAAGTAAATCCAGACGAGTACATGGAGCCAGGAACGTGTGGATCTCTAGGTGCCATTGTTGAAGCCATGGACGTCACTCTCTTCGTATCCGTAGCTACAGGCGTTTTTAGGCCAAAATATCGATTCCATTGAAACCGTAGACCCTTAATTAGTGTATCTGGGTTATTATATTTCGCGTTTTCGTGGATCTTTTGCAGGTTTCCGGAACCTACCCGCCGGAGAAGAAGCCCGGCGAAGCACAGTCCGGCGGCTCTGGTTTGGGTGGTTTGCTAACCCTCCTACGTGGCGTTTGCAATTGCTGTCATTGGCCAGTCCGATTCCACTTTTTCTCTCAGCCACGCGTGGAGCCCTTAGATTCGTTGGTCAAAAGTCTCCCCTCTCATCTCCAACATGATTGGCTGAATGTCCTACAAATGGGTCCCACACGTACTCACATGGTTTTCTGTTTGATTTACTGGTCTTCTTTTGTTATATAATATTTATTGGGAATATCATAACAGAATTGTGATTGCAGCATAAATAGCCAAGGAAGTGTGGATTGAGTTATGAGTCCTGGGTTCAAACCCAGGCGAAGACAATATTTTTGTGTGTAATTTCCTGGCAGGATCCAACGCTACACGCCCACGCAAGCTCACCATGCACCCTCGCCCATGGACCATTGGATTTCCACCAATCCAAATCCAAGGATCCGGAATATGCACACCCACCATGCTCCCTCAACAGATCCACCATAGTGGATCAGAGCTAAGTCTCAATTAACTCTTTTTCTTTTCTTTTTTAATTCCATTTAATTATTGTTTCTTTTCTTTGTTTTCTTTAATTTCTTTTTTTTCTAAAATTTGTTTTTTCCATTAATAAAATAAATTATTTATTTTTCTCATAATTTCAAAATTTCTTTTACAATAATAATTAAATTAAGGTTTTTAATAGTTACTTTTGGGCTAATTAAATGTTTTATGCCTTAAAACTCTGATTTTCTCATGATCACTAATCATTGTTATTGGTAGGCGTTGTTCATTAACCTTAGTTTCTTTTTACCTATGTTTTCTATTAAACTATAATTAACTTTTGTCCCCTTTGGGATTTGGCTTTTGCCTCGCCTTTTATTTGTCTGCCTAAATTTTTGATCTGCCACGTTATAATTGTTGAGGACTTTAAATGCACTAACGCTTCTCTTCTTCATGTAATTTTTTTTCAGGGTTAATCAGAAGTTCTCCGACTACGCGCCATGGCAATCAAAAGCTAAGTTCTGATCCCTCTTTATTATTATTTAAATTATTTTTACCTTTGATTTTAATTTTTGCCTCATGGTTTAAATTACTTTCAACTGTCAATGAATTACTCATACACTTACCGCTATCATTTTCCGCTTATATCAAAGTCAATCAAGGTTCGACGAGGAAGATCAGGGCGGAGATCAAGATAATTAAATTAATTATTTATACTTCTTATTTTCTGTTATAATTCCCCCATCCCCGCAGGTGTTTATTGTAATAGCATAGGATTTTCATTATGCCTTTATTTTTCTGCTGTGGTTAGTAATCTTAGGGAGTGCAAGCCTTTAACAGAATTAGAATAACTATAATTATAAAATAAATATTATTTGAATACAATCACGTGATTGGTGCACACACTGACCTTTAGGGTAACCCATCTTGTTGCCTTTGTTGCCTATTGCCTCTAATTGTACTAAATAGTCAAAGTCCCTTGATTCCGAGGATACCTAAAGCATAGGTTGCCTTATTCAGTGATATCATCAATTTTGTCCCTCGAAGCTGCCTCGGTAAAAGATGATTGTCCCAATTGCTAAGGATACGAAGAGAGTGACGTCCATGGCTTCTATAAAAGATGAAAGACTTCCTGCCCTCTCATGGTATGGATAGACCCTTTCAAACGAAAGACTTAAAGAACAAGAAAGACGAACTTAGGGTAGGTAGTTCTTAATTGCTTGCTCAATACAAACAAATTCAAATGCTTTTCACACCTCCTTTTCAAATACTTTCAAAACAAGGCTACGCTTATTTACAAGCTAAAGTCCTTAACGAAATCTTTTTACTATTCACACACGACATTTTCAAACAATTCAAACAAACAAGTGAGCTAAGCAATTAAGAGTCCATGGATAACCATGGATGCAAAGGGTGCCTCACACCTTCCCTTTGTATAATCTACCCCCCGAACTCAATATCTTTTCAAAGGTCTTTCCTGTTCTTTTTGCCTTTCCGGTATTTGGATAAAATAAAAGTCGGTGGGGACTCTTGCTTACCGCGGCATTTCGAATAAAAAAATCAGTTCACCGTATTACACCAACCTCCTGGGCGAACTCCTGCATTTTCTTTATAGTGAACATGGTTCCTTGGTCGGTTGTGATAGTCTCTGGTATCCCAAATCGTCATATAATGTGATCTTGTATGAAATCTATCACAGCTTCTTGGTCGACGTTTCTCAAAGCTATGGCTTCGACCCACTTTGTAAAGTAATCAATACCGACCAAAATATATCTCTGCTGCTTCGAGGATGCTGGTTCTATTTCCCTGATTACGTCTAAAGCCCACCCTCTGAACGACCAAGGCTTCACAATAGCATGCAACTCGCTTGTAGGGACGTGCTGAATGCCCCCATACATCTGACACTCTTGACATCCTTTTGTGAATTATATGCAGTCTTTTAACATTGATGGCCAATAAACTCCCGAGCGTATTAGAGTCCACTTCATCTTATGGCCAACCTGATGTGCTCCGCAAGCCCCGCTGTGTACATTCGACACGGCCAGATAAGCTTCGCTCTCTCCTAGACACTTGAGGAGCATTCCTTCGGGTGTTTTCTTGAATAGTTCATTTTCCAACAAGACGAAACTAAGAGCCCTATACTTTATTTTCCGATCTGTCAAACCTGTAGGGTTTCGCAGTTATTCCAACAATGGCTTACGCCAGTCTTCTTCTCGACCATTGTCGACTGTAAAAATTTCGAAATTTTCGGCGTCGGCTGCCCTTAATTTTATCACAGACAAGTCTGAGAGGGATAACATAGTTGCTCGAATTTTTTCTCTCACCTTAACAGGCTCTTCATCGGCGCCTCTCTTATATCCTAACACCTCTTGTGCTAGATCATTGGCTTCTTGATTTTCTTTCCTGGGTATATGTCGAATATTCGCTGAATTGAATCTTCTAAGCAGTCTGTTCGCCACTACGAAGTACATAACTAGATTTTCTTTAACGCATTTGTACTCCTTGGAGACTTGCTTTACTACCAACTCAGAATCTCCCATAATTTTGACATTCCTTGCCCCCAATTCTAGCAGCAGTTCAAGTCCAATTATTAAGGCTTCATATTCAGCCTCATTGATGGTACACATACCAGCTATTGAGTACTTGAACTCTGCTAGAATTCCATCTGGAGAAATTATGATTCCTCCAATACCCGTTCCATTTTTGTGACTGGACCCATCGAAATACAATTTCGAGGGTGCCAAGTCGACATAATATTGAGGAACTTCAACCATAGAATGGTCGACCAGGAAGTCTGCTACCACTTGCTGTAACACCCCAAATCTACCCAACGAATATTTAATAAAATCAGAGTGCGGAAATTCAACATACAATTGGGATGTCACATTCAACGTAAAACAACAAACAACTTAATCACATATATCATAGATACATAGCACATAACTTGGATGAACCGATAAAACCTGTTTACTCTTTTAAAAAATAAAAACAACTTTTATTAATAATAATAATATCAATTATTCAACTTCACTTCGCATAATATTTTTATTAAACTAAAACAACTTCACCAACATCATATTACTTCATAAATTCCACTTAAAAGTTAACAACTTATAGTTATAACAACAATTAAAAGCCAATCGTTCATCCCCCCGAGTGCTACGTATCAGAGCAAGACCCAACTCGAACTAACAGCAACTAAAGACTTCATAAAATCACTTCAAACTCCCACCGCTATCTTGAGTACCTGTCCATTTCCCATGGTAGGGAAACATCATTCAGAAGGGGTGAGGTATCCAACAATATAAACAAGTGTATGATAAATAATATATTAGGATTAAATCATACAAAATTATCACTTCACAGTCATAAAACTATAAATCACTTCACATCGCAAAAATCAACTCATGTCACTTCAAATGAGACACAACTGTGCATATGCATGTGGTACCCAGGGCTTCAGCCCCCATCGCCAATTGCCAGTTAAACAGAGGCATCAAGGCATAAGCCTTCGTCGCTAATTTGCCAATCCAGGCCGTCGCCAAAATATGCAATGTATGCAACTCGATAATGCACATCACACAACATACAACATAAACAACAAATCCTCGTCGCCAGGCATAAGCCTATATCACCAATTCATTTACCAATAATTAGTGGTAAATATCGTCACTGAAACATCCTGCAACTTCGCATAAAACAACAAAATATAGCAACATACACATCACTGATAAATCCCAAAGAGAATAGCAGTCCATCGTATTCAACATAATGCACGAAACAACTAATATACAACAACGTCATAATAATTTCATACTCATTCAACACTCTAACAAAATATTTTTATTAACTTATTCTATACTCTTAACTCGTGAAAATTTATAATAATTATAACTCGACAGAGTTTCCAAGAACTCTAAATAATTCTATAATAATCTCTACAACTCTAAAGTGCCAAAAAATACTCTACTGACAACATCTAGCAATTTTCTACAACTAATTCCTCAATAATAATAATTATAAACCCTAGGTTAATTTTCCACCATCATTGATTGAACTTTTATAACCTTATTCACCGACGTCAATCAATTTCAACATTCAACAATACAATCACAACACACGAAACAGAGGCAATCATACAACCATAACCCCCCACATATCATTCATCATAATCCTGTTTATAGAGCTAGAACCCCACCCTTACCTTGGATATGAGATTTCTCTACTCTCCCGGTTGCCATAGCTTATGCCGCCGCTTCCATCTTTTCTCCGAAAATCTTTTCTATCAACGTGCAGAGACGCAACAAAAACCTGTTCGGAAATCGCTTTGTCAGACGGACTTAAATTCATCAAAACGAAAATCGCTCCGGTCAGAATTTACCTCTACGAGTCTGGAACGTTGTGTCCAAGAACCTCGACGATCCAACGGTTGGATTGGGAGAAACGTCCATTTTACTAAGGTGTCTCACTGCAGAAACTTGCTGCGAAAATTGGACTTCCTCTAGCTTTTCTCTTCCGCCGTGGCTCTCTTCTTCACCTCTCCTCCAAACCCTATTCCTCTTTGTGTTGTGATAGTTCTTCCTTCTTCCAATTCTAAATCCAACATAATTGGGCCTAAGTTACATATCTCCTCCTTACTTCACAACAACTCAAATTAAATCCAAAGTTATTTTTAAGCTCATTAATAAAATAACACTTCAACTTTATTTCACCAAATTAATCCGATTAATTACCAAGCCAACTTATTAAAATAATTCCGACTTCGTCGATAAAATTCGAATAAAATACAAATAGTCCAATATTAATAATAATATTATTTCTTCAACGAAATCAACTTTATTTATTCTCCGACTAACCGAATAAAATCCAACTTTAACTTAATAATCCAAATACGCTTCCCAAAATAATACCGACAATTTCGATTGATCCTCGAACTTCGATTAAATCCAATGATTAAATTCTTAAATAATTTAATTAACTAATTAATTAAATTCGGGGCGTTACACTTGCCCTTTCAGTGCTTTCACAGGAGCATATGTTAGGGAATATTCAGTTAATGCTAATGCCTATTTACCAATTCGACTATGTAAAATTGGTTTAGACAACATGTGCTTAATAATATCAGAATGCGAAGAAACATACACATCAACTGGTTTTATATATTGCTTCAACTTCATACAAGAGAAATACAAACACAGGCATAGTTTTTCTATATCGTTATACCTAGTTTCAGGATCATTTAACATTCGACTAAGGTAGTACACCGGTCTTTCGATACCCTTTTCATTTTCTTGAACTAACATACTTCCTATAGTCGATTCCGAGACTGCAATGTACAGCCTCATGGACCTGCTTCTGACAGGTGGTGCCAATACTGGATTTTTCGTCAGATATTCTTTGATCCTGTCGAAAGCCTCTTGATGCTAACTTTGCCAGATGAAGTCTTCGTTCTTCAGTCGAAGTAGTGGTGAGAATGCCTTCGTCTTTCCACTTAAGTTAGATATAAACCTCCTTAAGAAATTTATCTTCCCTAATAAAGATTGAAGTTCCTTCTTTGTCGATGGAGGTTTAATATCCATAATGGCTTTGGTCTTGCTTTGGTTGACTTCTATACATTTTTTATGCACTACAAAGCCAAGGAAATCTCCTGCCTGCACACAAAAAGCACATTTTAATGGATTCATTTTTAAACCATGTTTCTTCATTCTTTCGAAAGATTTCCTAAGATGCTCTAAGTGTGTCGACATGCAGGCCGACTTTATCACAATATCGTCGATATATCTTTGCATAAATTCTTCGATAAAGTCATGAAACATAGAATTCATTACCCTTTGGTACGTGGCTCCGACATTCTTCAGGCCGAATGGCATAACCACCCATTCATATGTTCCTAATGCCCCCGGACATCAAAATGCCGTCTTCGGGACGTCTTCTTCTGCAATAAAAACTTGGTTATAACCTACATAACCATCTAACATACTTAAATATTCAAAACCTGTCGCTGAATCGATTAACATTTCTTCTATCGGCATGGCATACTCATCTTTTGGGGTAGCAGCATTTAGATCTCTAAAATCAATGCATACCCTTAGCTTCCCATTCTTTTTCATAACAGGTACTATATTCGCTAACCATTCAACGTACCATGCAGTTCTTATGAACTTGCTCTTAAGAAGTCGTTCCACCTCTTCCTTTATCTTCGACATTATTGCTGGCGCAAAACGTCGAGGTGTTTGTTTTACTGGTTTCTTGACAGCTTGTGTTGGCAATTTTAATTCAACCAATTCCCTGATTAATCCAGGCATTTCATTATAATCCCATGCGAAGCAATCTTTAAATTCTTTTAATAATAAAATTACCTGCGACCTGAGTTCTTGGTCTATGTTGACGCTGATGAATGTGGGTCTCTTATCTCCCTGCCCAGATCGATTTCTTCCAAAGGATCTTGTGGCTGCATCTTCTTAGGCGCCATAGGGTCCTTTTTGAACCCTAAAGGTTCGTCGTCGTATATGCAGTCGAAACGCTGATTATCAATGTCTTCTTTTGATGTTTCTGCTCTTGTGGTCGAACTATCATTTATATCTTGTATTTGATTTTCTTTGTCAACCATGTCAGTTTCAGCTTTTAAAGTCGAATTGATTTTGTGTTCAGCAATATATGCCGAAATCCTTTTTAGAGCTTCTAGTTCAGACATCACCAGTTGTGTTTCCCCAGCCTAATGGTACAGGGTCCGACAGGTATGGATCCTCTAAAGGCTCCACATCCCAGATAAAGCCATGGGTCTCGTATAATTTTAAGGAGACAAATGCTTCACTAAGGTTTGGGTAGACATCTTCAGCTGGCTGGAAAGGGGCTATGTTGGCTAGCTTCATGTCGAACTGCTTTTGACCAATATTGTTAACATCAGCCATGAAAAAGCTTTGGTCGGCCTTAATATTCTTGACAATACCATCTTCCCTCCAGATAATTAACCGTTGGTGCATGGATGAAGGTACAGCTCCTACACCATGTAACCATTCCATTCCAATCACCAGGTTGTAATTGGGCTTTCCTTTGATAACCATGAAGATGGTTGGTCGAGTCACCGAGCCGACAATGATATTCAGTTGAATGACACCCATTGTGTTTTTGGTGCTTCCTTCGTAGTCTGAAAGGACCACGTTATGAGATCTAATATCAGTGTCAAACATTCCAATTTTCTTCAGCATGTGATGTGGTATAATGTTCACTGTCGCACCACAATCGACCAGCACTTTGTTCACAGCTACCTCCTCTACTTTAGCTCTTATTAGTAAAGGTTTCAAATGGCCTCTCATCGTCATATCTGGGCGTTCGAAAAACGCATCTTGGTTCTCTATGGAACCATTGTTCATCACAAAGTAACATGTAGGCCTATGCAAGGCCATTTCAGCAGCAGCAGTTTCGTCCACATCCTCAGCTTCGGTCGGGACGTTGAACTCCTGGGGCAAGATCGACACCACATTGACTAGGATATTGAGACTCTCTCCTGAGTCAGAAGCAAAGCCATCTATTTCTTCGTTTGGATCCTTGGTCGCAGGTTTACCAATAAATTCCTTGATTTGTTGCTTGACAACTGAATCGACCTTCACCTTATATTGCTTCTTTTTGTAGACCTTTTCATTTGCAGCCTGCCTAGCAGAAGCAGCGGCTTGCCTTTCAGCCTGCTTCCTTCTTTGAAAACGCCTCCACTGGGTTCGACTCATGGGATTTTTGCCCATGTAGTTCTCAGATATGTGGCTCTTTCTCTCAGAATGAATCTCCAAATGATAACTCATTGGAGCTTTTCCCTTCCTGTTCTTCTCAACTTCGACGAATTCAGGTTTTTCCCGCGACATCTGAGGCTTGATCCAAGTGCCTTTGGGTGCAGCAGCTGGAGGCACATAGCTTCTTGGCCTGTTTGGATACGCTTTTTTAGGGTCCATCCTTTCCCATTGGGCTCTGCCTCGTTCAAACTGCAGCTTTTGGAAACTCTCTGCAGCAACTCTGTCAGTCAAAGCACTGCATCTGGGGCACAACCCCACTTGGGAATCCTGATTCTTGCATCAAAACAGGAAATCCAAGAAATCTTCATCATGCTTGGGGTACACATCAGCAAGTCGAACTTAGGGAGTTTCGCCGGTGCTTTCTTCAAGCATGTCATCAGGTATCTCAGTCAGTTCAACCATGTTGATATCGACAACGTCAGCAAACAAAGCCTCTTCCTGTTTGAGTGGGTCAGCGTCAATTTTCACCCTTCTGGTAGCAAATTTCAGTCGACCTTCGTGAAGTGACTTCTGGACCAGATCCCTGAAAAGAAAACATCGAGAGGTTGAATGCCCAAGATAATTATGATACTTGCAAAAACCTTTTTTTTGTCGTTGTTCTAATGGTGGTAGTTTGGCATTTGGGGGTACTAAAATCTGACCATCTTTAACTAATACATCGAAAATTTCCTCGCATTTACTAATATCAAAAGTGTAAGTTTTAGCAGGGAATTTCGAATTGTTATCAACAGAGACATTTTTTCCTTTCGACGGAAACAATGATTTACATTCGTATGCTGGCCCTGGTTTCATTTCGGCCAGATAAATCTCTGCCTCTGTTGGTGAGATGTAGTCAGCTTCGTATATAGGGTATGTATCATCATAATCAACGTAGGCTACCTTTTCCTTTTTAGCTTTTGCCTTGGTATGCCTGAATTTTTCTAGTCTTAAGCGTTCAAGGTGTCGAACCCTATCAGCTAACTGCGACATACTTTTGACAAAAGTTGGGTCTATTTACTTCCTAATGGAATAATCTAACCCTCCTGCCGCCATCTGAACCGGTTCATGTTCAGGCACCTGCGTGAAACATTTTGCTTTAAGTGACCTAAACCTATTCAGATAGTCGTCGATGGTCTATGCGAACCTCCTTTTGATGCTCGACATTTCGACCAGACTGATTTTCGAATGGCTTTCGTAAAACTGCTCATGGAAAAGCTTTTCCAATTTTGTCCATGAATCGACAAAGTTGGGGGTAATATAGTAAACCAAGTGAACGCTTCCTTTGTAAGAGATAATGGAAAATGCTTAACTCTAAGGCTTTCGTTATTCGCCATGTCCCCTGATTCAATCAGATATCTAGCAATATGCCCGACTATCGATTTGGTCGCCACATGGGGATTTGATTTTGTGGTACTATTTCTTCATCCAACGAATCGTCTTCTGTAGGTGTGTGCACAACCATCTTCCTATGAGCTTGAGGATGTTGTCGACCGGTCGTCTGAGGTGCCCCCAGGTAGTTGCATAGTCGAGTGAGTTGATCGACCACCTATCTATTCGACTCTGCTGATTCCTACACTATAGGATTAAAGACAGTTCCTTTTTAGTTAGTCAGCATGTTTACCAACTCATGATTGCTATCATCCATCTGTTGCCTAAGCACAACTACGGACGTGTTCGACAAAGGTACAGCTCTGTTCTGATTTGTCCTATTTTGGGCACCTGGTGTGGATCCTTGTGCATCTGACACTAAAGCAGGACTTGACGTCGACTGACTCCCATCTATCAAGGAATACGGCATTCCATATGTGGGGTCAGCGGTTCCGAAACGAGGTACATTGTGTCGAAATGGTGTACCTCTTACTCTAGTTCCCCCTGGTGGTATCACGGGGATATCTGCTGTTACCATTCTCAGAACTACAACATCTGCCTCTGCACCAGTCACTGGGTCGATCGGAGTAAGCACTGTGTTGGAGGATTCCAAAGAGTGTTAAGGGACTTCATCAACGTTATTTAGGTTAGGTGTTTTCGTCATATGATTAAACAGTAAAAGGATTGCATTGAAATTAAAGATGGTGATTCACATACATCAGAACTCTTAGCAACTCTTGTTTCCTGAAGGGAGGAAATTAGGCAGAGTGTAAGCAAGTAGTTTGATTGTAATAGTGAACACTTATATGCTTTACATGAAGTAACCACCTAGTACAATCTATGACCAAGATTCAAATAATCAGCAACCGCCTCACAGGATCTTTCTTTGTGTTTTGGCGCCTTTGGCACACGATTTTGGTCTTGTAACCGTTTCCTTGATATTTCAAACTTTGAATTTTGAAATCTCGCGCTTCATTTGTTCCTGATAACCGTCTTCTGTCGAAACTGCGTCCCACCATCGAACACCTCATCTATAAAAATTGCTAAGTGTGGAACCTCCAGGTTCGACTTCTGCTCTTGCTTCGACTCCTAACCATCTCGACATCATCTACTGTCGATTTTGGCTTTGTTTTACTTTTGTGCAGGTTTCCTGTTTGAATGTGGGAGTCCTCTGATGAGGGCACGTGTCTTGTTTTGCCTCTAAGAATTTTCTTAGGGTAACAGTTACCTATATCTTTAAGAAAGGAGTTTCATATTAACAACAAATACTGCTTAGAATACATAAATATTTCACAATTTTAATAGTTAGTTTATATCACAAATATGATTTTTTACGTTAACTAATGGATGCTTTAACAAATCTAGTTCACAAATCAAAAATTGATGGTTAAGATTATTTACCGTGTGTAATCAATATTAATATTTGTACTTGCTAAAAGTACAATAAGCAAGTGTGACGTTCCCTAATGTACTAGAGATATAAGAGGCTTTAAAGTGGTTAGGATATTGAGACCTAAACTCAAATGAGGTGAGAAGCTACTATAAAGGTGTATTTTTCTATGTTATTAACCCTCTTTTAGTATTATGGTATTGATATATTTATCTGCCAATGGTCCAAATCGAGTGAATCAAGTCTCCCTATAATTTAGCAACCATTATCAGCTGGAGATTCCACTGAGACACATTTGGACAAAGAGAGCTCGAACCAAAATGGTGGCGCTTGAACTAGTGTGAGAGAGACTTGGAAGGGTGAAGGGTAAGCGTGTTCACTCGCCCCGATCCCCAATGTCTTTCTAAATCATACCACGTCATGATCCTTTAAGCACGATAACTCGTAGAGGCTGAACTGTTTTAACCCCTAAATCATCTTTGGTCCCTCAGCATGGTTGGTACCCATCTCACAACGGATTAAGGAAAATTTCCTAGTGGCATTGGAGGCAAAAGCATCAAAGTTTGTATCTTGTGTAGTTTGTTGGATAAACTTAAATGCTACATTGGGCAGCAAAAAAGTTAGATTCTCTTGGGTAGTTAAAAGTTTGTTTCTCCTAGGAAATAACAGTTTATTAAATGCTATAACCTTTCTCTCTTATCTCTTGGTCTCTATATAAAGACCTCATTGTAACAATTCTTAACATATTGTGAAAACTATCATTATCAATAGAAGAGTTTTGCTTCCTTCAAGTTGGCATCAGAGCTTATGGAAAATATGATGAGTCAAATGCCACTGCCTCCATTATCAAAATCAAATTATGAAAACTGGAGCATCCAGATGAAGGCGCTGCTTGGATCGTTAGATGTATGGGAAGTAGTAGATGTTGGGTTTGAAGAACCGGAAAACACGACGAGAAACACAACATCCCAGAACAAGGCGTTGAAAGAGACGCGGTCTAAGGACAAAACAACATTATACATGTTGTTTAGAGCTGTAGACGAATCAGGATTTGAAAAGATCGATGGTTCAACTATGTCAAAGGAAGCATGGGAAACTTTAGAAAAGGCGTTCAAAGGAGCAGATAAAGTTAAGCAAGTTCGATTACAAACTCTTCGAGGAGAATCAGAAAGAATGAAGATAAAGGAGTCGGAGTCTACTACATCACGCGTGTATAAACAGTTGTAAACCAACTGAAACGAAATGGAGAAGCAATGACCGATGCTCGTGTTGTCGAAAAGATTCTAAGATCTTTGACAGACAAATTCGAAAACATAGTATGTGCAATAGAAGAGTCGATGGATCTCTCGACAATAACTGATGAAGCAATCGCTAGTTCACTTGAGGCACATGAACATCGCAAAATACAGAGGAAGGAGGAGACACTTGATAATGCATATCTAACAAAGGAATCCACTAAAGACGAAAGGGCACTCTTTTCTCAAAATTGGCGTGGGAGAGGACGTGGCCGTGGAGGTCTAGATGGTGGTCGAAGTTATCAAAATGACAACTTTGAGAGAAGACAGGCAAGCCAACAAAATTGGCGAGGTAGAGGACGTGGTCAGAGAGGTGGTAGATTCAACTAATCCAACATCGAATGCTACAAATGTAACAAACAAGGGCACTATGCGAAGGAATGCAACTCCTACAGCTGCTAAGCTGCTATAACTATGGTAAAGGAGGACATCTTGCAAAAGATTGTCAACTCAGAAGAAAAGTGGAAGAGACAACAAATTTTATCCTTGAGACAGAATCGAATGAAGGATTCCTATTGATGACTCAAAAGGAGGTAAGCACAGAGAATGACACTATGTGGTATCTTGACTCAAGGGCAAGCAATCATATGTGTGGTCACAAACACCTATTCAAAGAAATAAAAAAGATCGAAGATGGTCATGTATCCTTTGGAGATGCATCAAAGGTGAAGGTTGAAGGCAAAGGAACAATTTGTTACTTGCAAAAGGATGATTTGCTTGGGTCAATTCAAGACGTCTATTTTGTGCCATAACTCAAAGCAAATATTTTGGGTTTGGGACAACTCACAGAGAAGGGTTATTCGATATTCATGAAGGATCGAATACTGCATCTGAAGGATAAATTAGGGGATTTGATTGCCCAAGTCAAAATGGAGGGAAATCGAATGTACAAACTGAATCTAAGAAGCGTTCGAGAAAAATGCTTGAAAGTTAATGTCAAACACCAGTCGACCTTGTGGCATCTGCGGTTTGGTCATCTACATCATGCTGGGATAAAGAGATTAGCAAAGAAGAACATGGTGCATGGACTACCTAGCATGGAATATGAAAGAAAATTTTGTGAAGGGTGTATACTTGGTAAGCAAACAAGAACTTCCTTTTAGAAGAAGTCAGAATATCAGGCTAAGCACATCCTTGAATTAATTCACACTGATATTTGGGGACCAATCACTCCAGAATCCTTTAGTGGCAAGAAGTATTTCATCTCCTTCATTGATGATTTTTCAAGGAAGACTTGGGTCTATTTCCTGAAAGAAAAATATGAAGCACTCGACACATTAAAGAAGTTTAAAGTAATGGTGGAGAAGACAACTAATTGGCACATCAAAACTCTTCGATCTGATAGAGGAGGAGAGTATACCTCGGCAACCTTTATGAAGTATTGTGAAGAGCAAGGCATAAGGAGATTTCTAACTGCAGCATACTCACCTCAACAAAATGGGGTTGCTGAAAGTAAGAATCGAACAGTCCTTGACATGGTTCGGTCAATGCTTAAGGGCAAAAACATGATGCTTGAAAAAGTAAAATATAAACTCTCTCTATATATATAATAATAATAATAATAATAATTTAGGTGTAAATTATAAATAAATAAATAGTATATTGAAAAAATAAAATGATATTAAAACACACTTGTTGTGCTAAAGTGACACTTATTTAACACTTTAGGGGTAGTTAGAAATTGATGGACTGTGTATTAAATGAAATCCCATTGTGTGATGATTCTTAGTCAAGTTTGTGATTGGCATTAAATTGATAGATCGAAGAAAGAGGCCAAATCTAAGACAAACTTAATAAACATTAGGTGGTTACAAACTTAAATGCATTTATACAACCCTTTATTAAACAAATAACGCAAACTTGGTGGTCACGGTAGTTGATATTAGCATGACTTCAGTTAAACAATTCATGGAAAGGAACTGGAATTTTGTGAAGCTTCTAGACTTATTCTACAATGATGAAGGGTACTTCATCATGCGATTCCATTTGTTCTAGGAGAAAGAAGTTGTGTTATCTAAAGGGCCTTACACTATACTGAATATGCCCATGTTAATCAGAGATTGGTCGCCAGATTTTAATTTGAAGAGAGACATGCTCAAAACTATACCAATTAGGGTCACTCTTCCTCATCTACCTTTATATCTATGGGGAGCCAGAAGTTTAGGGAGAATTGGAAGTATTTTGGGGACACAAATTGTTACTGACGAATGCACAGCACAAAGCCTCAGAGTCTCATATGCTCGAATTCTAATAGAAGTTGATATCACTCAAGAGCTTCTTACAGAGATTGTTATCAAAGACACAGAAGGGAACAAGATGAATCAAGTTTTGGAATACGAATGGAAGCCGAAGTTTTGTGGTAAATGCAAGAAATTCGGCCACATTTATGATAAACCTCTAGTGAAGAAGGAGAAAGTATGGAAACCAAAAATTCCTCCTAATTTGAACAGCACTGATGCAACTGAATCAAGTAATAAGGGAGTGAGTACTACCAAGGATGATGATATTGACTGGACCAAAGTGCAAAGGAGTGGTAAGAAGCAGTGACAGAAGCATGTACACCTAGGATTCAATGCACAAATGATTTTGGACCTCTTGGAGATTTGAATGCCTCCTTGTTGGTACAAGACAAGGTGCCATGATTGTTTCTTGGAATGTTAGTGGACTCAATAAGGTAGGAAAGACTTGAGAAATTAGTTCCCGTCTCAAGGGTCTAAATCCTACAATCATAGTTATTTTGGAAACTAGAGTGAAAATAAATAAGGCAGTGGCTATTAGAAATAAGCTTAATGTGCATGAAAAGTACCTTGACAATTATGATCATCATGAAAATGGGAGAATTTGGTTACTTTGGGATGACAACAAAGTTGATGTTAAACCAATTAGCAGTACTAGTCAGTTGCTACACTGTGGAGTTTATACCAAAAATGGTGAGTTCCTTAATTGGCTTACTTCCATCTATGCGATGAACCACTTGGAGGATAGGAGAAGGCTATGGAAAGACATTGTGAATTTGCAGGTTCAGAATAATGACTCTTGGTGCTTACTTGGTGATTTCAACAATGTGATTCATGCCCAAGACAGAATTGGGGGTAGAGATGTCACTGAAGCTGAAACTTGTGATTTTAAAGAGATGATGCAAAGTGTTGGGATGTACGAAGGAGACAGTACGGGTGACTACTTCACCTGGTCGAATAAGAAAGTTGAGAACACCATCTATTCGAGAATTGACAGGTTTTTGGGGAACTTAACGTGGCTGCAGCAGAACATTGATTCTTCTTTAATCATCATGCCTCCTAGCATTTCTAACCACAGTTTATTATGTCTGAAAACTACAGTAAAGCATAACCATTTCAGAGGCAATTTCAAGTATAGAAATAGTTTGGCTAGGATCACAGGGTTTCATGATGCTGTTGAGAAAAATTGGAGGATTCCTATACCGGGGAACCCTATGTATGTGTTATGGGTGAAACTAAAGAGGCTGAAAGATGTGTTAAGAGTTCTTTGCACTAATTTCCATGATATGAAGAGGAAAATAGATGCAGCAAGGCAGGATCTTGAAAAGGCTCAAATTGAGCTCTGCACTAACAGATTCAATATTGATAAAATTGAGAATGTTCAAACTTGGTCTAATAATTTGATGACTCTTAATGCGGTGGAGGAAAGCGACCTGAAACAAAAGGCTAAGTTGGATTGGATTAGGCTTGGAGACAGAAACAATGGGTACTTCCATGCATCTATTAGAGGAAGACTTAAACAAAATACCATCCAATTCTTACATAAGGAAGATGGCAGTATTATAACTAGTCAAGAGGACATTGAAAATGAGGTGTTGGAGTTCTATGGAGGTCTTCTTGGCTCCACTAACAGCAACTTGTTGGGAATTAATATTCCTGCTATTAGAAAAGGCAATACTCTAAACCAGCTTCAGAGGGATTTCCTAGAGGGTCCTGTTATAAACTGTGAAATAGCCAAAGCTATTAAGGAGATGGGAATCAACACTACTCCTGGGATGGACGGATTTGGTTCGGGCTTTTTCAAGGATGCTTGGAACATTGTACGAAATGATGTCACTGCTGCTATTCAAGACTTTTTCACTCATAACAGGCTGCATAATGGTTTCAATAGTGTTGTTGTTGCTCTAATTCCAAAACATAAAGATGCGAGAATGATGAAAGATTATAGGCCCATTTCGTGTTGCACTATGATTTACAAGGTGATCTAAAAAATTTTAAACAACCGGCTGAGAAGTCTAATTGGGTGCATTGTAAGTAAGAATCAGGCTGCCTTCGTGCCTGGCCAGCATCTGCATGATCATGTGTTATTGGCTTTCGAGTTGTTGAAGGGCTACGAAAGGAAGCATGGCGCTCCAAAATGTATGCTTCACATAGACATTCAGAAAGCGTACGACATGGTGCATTGCGATGGTCTGGAGAAAATTCTAAGTGAGTTTGGTTTCCCTGGAAAATTTATAGGGTGGATAATAACTACTATTAAAAATGTGTCATATGTGTTTAAGGTTAATGGTAAACACACTATGAAGATGTCAACCAAGAGAGGTATTAGGCAGGGGGGTCCCATCTCCCCCTTGCTGTTCATTTTGGTCATGGAGTATCTAAATAGAATTCTTTGCCAGTTGGAGAAGATTCCTGATTTTAAGTACCATTCAAAATGCAAAAATTTGAAAATCACTAATCTCTGCTTCGCTGATGATTTGTTGTTGTTTGCTAAGGGTGATGCGGTTTCGATTAGCCTCTTGATGGAAAAAATCAATTCTTTCTTAAAATCCATGGGTCTCAAGGTCAACCCTAAAAAATGCTATATTTTCTTTGGGGCTGTTGATTGGGAAACAAAAGATGACATATTGAACATCACTAGCTTTTCGGAAGGCAAAATTCCGTTTCGCTATCTTGGGATCCCTATGTCTAATAAGAAGCTAGCAATAAAGCACTATGATGTCCTTATTGAGAAAATTATATGCAGAATCACTCACTGGAGTTCCCGTCTCCTTTCTTATGCAGGAAGGGTCCAACTTATTCAAAGTGTCGTTTTTGCCACGGTTAATTTTTGGATGCAGTGTTTGCCTCTTCCCAAAGGAGTTATTCAGAAGATCAATGCTTCCTGTAGAAGTTTTCTTTGGATAGGTGATATAGAGATTTCCCGTTAATCTCCGATAGCCTGGGAGAAAGTTTGCAGCCCCCAAGAAAATGGAGGTTTGAACATTATAAATCTCTCTCTTTGGAACCAGGTTAATTTACTAAAGCTGTCGTGGAACATTTGTCAAAAATCTGATAGTCTGTGGATAAAGTGGCTTCATTCTTATTATGTCAAAGATAAATCTATATGGAGCTTAGACATTAAGAATAACCACTCTTGGATTTTTAAGTGTATACTGAAACTACGACCTCTCTATCAGCAGCACATTCAGCTTATGCAAGATGGTTTCAAGTCAAAGAAAATATATTTGGCCTTGGTCAGTGGTACTGATAAAGTTTTCTAGAGAACGGTATTTTTTCGTAATTTGGAAAGGCCTCGTGCCCAGTTTACTCTTTGGCAGGCTTGCCACACCAGACTCGCACCTAAAAACAGGTTAAAGAAGTTCGGTCTTTTGACGGAGGACAAGTGTTTTTTCTGTCCAAACCCGGAAATTCATAACCACTTGTTCTTTGGGTGCCAGCGGCTTAGGAGAATTTGGCAAATGGTTCTATCTTGGCTTCAGGTACAACACCAACCGGGTGAATGGTATGATGAGATTAGGTGGATTGCTCAAGTTTGCAAGGGTAAAAGGTGGCGAGCTGCTCTTTTAAAATGCGCTTTCACTGAAACCGTATAATTTACGTGGAAGTTTAGAAATAATAGTATTTTGGGAAAGTTTGTAGATAAGAGAAAGATTGAGGATTTGATTATCGATACGGTGATTTATAGAGTTTGGGCAAATAGGATGTATAGGAAAAACCTTGCAATTCTCATGATGTAGGTTTTTCTTTTTGGTGGTGTTTCTTGCCCGTTTGCTTTTCCGTGTCTTGTTGGACTGGATCGTTGGCGATCGCCTTGTATATACCGTTTTTCGAATTAATCAAATTTTATTGGTTCAAAAAAAATAAAGCAGTTCAATAAAAAAGCCATTTCAAAACCGATACATCGAGCATTATTCTTGTAATATCATGATAATTTTCATTTATGTGATTACTTTCTTCTTTATATGCAATCATTATCTCCACTAATGAAACAATTTTAAGAAATAATTAAATCAATAGATGGAAGAAATATGAAAAAGTAAAATGCTAAAACCAAACCGAAAACAAACAAAAAAACTATAAACTATACTCACTGGAAATTGAAGTGAATGCCAAAACAGAAGAAATTGGCAAACTGTTTGTTGAAACCAGAGTTGTAAGAAACGCAGAGTATTACACAGCTAGAACAACAAGAACAGACAATGGCGGTGACACAGGCGGCGAAAAACAACAGAAAAGATACCATGAAAACGATTGAGAATTAATTTATTTTTAGGATGAGGGATTACGGCATCGTCACTATATTGTACAAGGGTTATAGGTTGTAGAAGTTGCAGAATTAACGCGCTAAAATTTAGGGGGAAGTTTTTAATCTTTTACTAAATGAGATCGTGTGGTAATTATGTGAACAATATTTATTTATCTATAAAAAATTATAATTAATGAAATAGAACGTGCCTTAAAAAAATTGTTCGTATGATTCGTCATTTTTACAATTCGTTCCAAATATCAGTGTTGTTTTTTTTTATGAATTTAATTATTCATCTTGCAACAAAAAATATATCTTTATTTTTTTGTTAATATTTATTAATTTTTAGTTATATTTTTTTGTAGCGGTAAATTTTGAAGCAACAAAAGATACAAATTTATATGTCATAATACATATTTCACTTCTTCATCTAATTCACTCTCTCTATATTTCAACTTCTTCAACAATATTTTTACTAAATTTTTTACTTATAATTTGCTAATTCTTAGTCATGTTTTTCAAATCATATATTTATCATGCAACTACTAATTTCGAAATCATGTTTTCATTATTGTTGAAATTAATAGTTGTGTTGTTGGGGTTTGAAATCTCACCTTAAGTAGGTTTCTAGGTTGTTGGGTGTATAAAAATGTGGTGACAACTTCACCCTTAGAGCTAGTTTTTGAGGTTGAGATTTAATAGTTATTATTAATGTGTCTTGCTTAATTTTTTTCTATTTTATTTCATTTCTAATTTTATTGTTTTCTTAATTATCTTCTATATTATTTTTCTAGATATAGGCTTTAAAAAAGAGAAAAATATATATTTTTTCTTAATAAAATTGTAATTGAAGAAGTTAGGCTATCGATGGGGTGAGATATAATATAAATAAAAGTATCTATTGTCCGAGAAAGTATTAAAGTTTAAAAATAAATTTAAAATAAGTTAATATGAGTTTTTATGTTGATTGATTTTATAAAAAGATTAAGAATAATTTGATAGTTTGTATTTTAATATAGTTTTAAAAATAAAAAATATACAAAAGTTTAAACACGATAAAATATAAAGGTTTAAAAATAATAAAATGAAGAAAAAAATGCTAAAGTAATGGCTTTCTTATTATTGGTCTTGACAAAAAAAAAAACTCCTCTTTTTAAATGTAACATTTTGTTTTCTCTAATTTTATAGATTTTTTATAAAAAATATTGACTTTCAAGCATCATAAAATAATTATTTTTTTAGAATTTTTGAAAATATTGGGTTATATGATATAATGGATTAGAAGATGAATTTTTATTATTGTTTTGAAAAGAAATTTAAATTAATTTCATTACCATACACTACTAGAAATACACGTATTTCCTGCGGAATTACCTGCGGATTTTTGCTAAATTTCCGCAGGAAACGTGTTTCTTGCGGATTTTCCTGCGGTTTTATGTCCCCAGCTAAAACCTTCGTGGGTAATATTTTTCGCAGGTAATTCCGCAGGTATTTCCGCAGCTAAATCCGCAGGAAAGAATTCGTAGATAAATCCGCTGGTAAATCCGCAGCTAATTCCGCAGGTAAATCCGCAGGAAATGTATATCCGCAGGAAAATCCGCAGAAAATTTCTTTCTCAAATTAAATAATTTTTTATTTTTATAAACTTTTGAACCATTATATATATTTAAATAACTATAATATAAAATAAAATTATAATTTTCAATTTAAATTAAACTTGAATTCATAGAACATAATTGGTAAGAAGTATTTACATAGTCATTACTAGTAATGATTCAAAAAATCAAGTTATTACTAATCATTTGTCAACCAAGTTAAAAAGATAATACAATCCAAAAACTAAGTCAAAATGAAAAAAAGGTACAAATCAAAATTCATTTTAGTGTGTTGAGGCCGGAGTTGAGTGAGTTGAGGCCGACTTGGATGTGGAATAGGTTGTGGTTGTGGTCGGAGTTGAGTGAGTTGAGGCCTACTTGGATATGGAATATTTTGGGGTTGAGCTTGACCTTGAGCTTGATATTGAGTGAGTATAATGATATGAGGACTAGGTTGGGGTTGAGTGAGTTGAGGTTGAGTGAATTGAGGTGGAGTGGGTTGGGGTTGAATAAGATATGGAATAGGTTGGGATTGATTGGGTTGAGGTTGAGTGAATTGAGGTTGTGTGACTTCATGTTGAGTTGATATATTCTTCTTGGACTTTTTTGGCGGCATAGTTTAAGAGAATTCAAACGAATGCAAAACCTGAAAAGTTAGAGTGCAACAAATCTTAATAGGGGACCCTAACAAAATATACAAAATCTTAATAAAACTGCATGCAGTAGTAGTATCAATACACACCCATACATTTATCCATATTGACTATAGCCCATGCAGTAGCAAAATTGAAGAATTTATTGACTATCTGTTCCCTGAGGAAACTCAGACAACAAATCTAAAGATAACATTCAGCACTAGAATAACTCTTAATACATGAAGGGACTAGAAACATGGTATCTACTACTTAACTTTTCAATAAAATAGTCTTACAATCTAATCAAGTCAGGGATAACTTTTCAAGATTACTTAGTTAAACAAATCTGAAGATAACATTCACCACTGTAAACTGTCTGCGGCTTTTAAACTATTAAATTGTCAACTGTATCAGGAATCACATAATTAATTGTTTATTTTGCTACTGCATCAACAAGAACTATCTCTTCATAGTCACACACACTTATACAATCCCACTGGATGGTCACTAATGTAGGACATTTGAAGCCACTAAGATATATGTATACTCAATAAAATAGTGAAATCTATGTATTTTTATTCAACAAAATAGTCATTGTTAGAAAGAGAATATTACTAAACTATTCACAACATAACATACATAGAGTAGGAATGCTGATTGTGGCGCATTTAGGTTCGTAGATAATGGACATGCTATCGGTATAGGTTCACCAAGGCAAGAGGATTGAAAAATGATGAGAATGTGTTGTGTGCTTTAATAGAAATGGTGGTTGACTAATCTATAGATGTTTCACTTATTAAATATTCTCCAATATTGTTTGCAAACACATTCAGTTTTCATTAACTTTTCTATATATAATTGACTATTATAAGAGTTTGTACACAACCAGTCACAATAATTTAATAATAATTTGGAGACATGGTCCTTTCACTCATACAATTGGGTGGCACTGGCAAAAACAGAAAATTGACAGTGTGCAGAATTAGCAGGGTTCAAAGACGAACCTGAGCTTCTATTCTATTGATGCTTTCTTGCTTCTTGTATGCCCTGTTCAGAACAAAACCTTTCATTAAGAAACTTCTCATACAAAACTCTTTGGCATAGGAGGAAAGATAACATAAATCTCAACCAGCAGAACATAGTCAGAGAAAAGACAAGGGGAAAAGTGTAAGCTTCAATCCTATAATCCATACTTGATGTTTATGGTTAAATTAAAATTAAAAATTAACTATCCTTCTATTTCCAACTTGACTTCCTCTGTCTGAAGCTTCTCCTCGACATTTCTTCGAACATCTTCTATCCTTCTTGCAGTCTCTTCTTTCAACAGTGCCAAATCCTCCTCAGGTGGAGCCTCGTAGTAACCAAATGCAAAATATTGAAAGATATTAATAAATCAACATTGATGAATATAAAAGAAACATATGACACACATGTAAAAATAAAACTTCCTTCTTATTAAAGTTCTCTAACCTACACACATATGACACAATGACAATTACAAGGCATCTAACACAATGACAATTGATATTCATAGTTTTATCAGTAGGGTAATGCTTAACATCACAAAGTTAATATGCAATTATTGTAGCTAGTCTTTAATTTACACTAGTTCGTAAAAAATTGCAATAGTATAGGATATTTCAGAGCTAAGATTAATAGTAATACTAAGGATAAACTAGTATTTTTTACTTTCAGTATGTTGGTTCAAAAATTGACAAATGTAAACCATTTATTTTCATTCCAATTTTTAACCTTGCTTTGCTCCTCACGTCCAAACCAGAGCCACCAATCCTGTCATAATGTAAATAAAACAGAAAAAGACATCGAACAAACTAGTTTTTAGTAGTGTCTTTCGTACGTACGGAAGAAGCAAAAACAACATCATCGATACTGTGTTAGAAAGAGTGAAGAAAGTGATAACTAACTAACCATATGTATTCAGCGATGATTTTCTCGGTGGTGTCTGAGAGATCAAGGTTGATGAGATCTGTAAGAATGTGTGCACATTTTTGGTAGATATAAGTATTCCAAAACTAGTTATTAAACTTCAAACAATGCAAAAACATTTGAATTAGTTGAATACCATTTTAGTTAGTAAGAATGCCTTGAGAAATAAGAACTGAAATTAAATAAATTATGTTACATTAAAGTTTTGTTTTATTGTTGGTCTATTTGTGTGTGACTTATGTTGATAGAATCCAATTGCAAGACCTTGTTCATCTGAAATTTAATTTCTCACTACAATGTATATACAGTTTTTTGTTGCAGTCAAGTGTTGTAGCCCCAATGTAATCGCGGCCGCATTTTAAAACCACAGTCCATAATCTCAAATTAGACAACAATCATTCAAATAATTTAAATAAACAAACCTATTAAGCAAACCAAGCAATTTATTTTATACTAATATTACATGCTAAGACTAAGAGCTTGGTTGAGACTTTTCATCAAACACCTTCTGTGTAAGATGAAAAACTCTTCACTTTGAAAGAATTCGATAGCAAGAACTGAGCAACAATCATCAATGATAACACAGCTATGATTAAGCGACCAAGAATTGAACATAAGAGAAGAAGAGAAAATCAAAAACGCAGAATACTTGTCTCACCGGATTTGTCGACGAAAACACGAGAACAACCTTGAAACTCCATCGCGACCTCCGCGATTACCTCATAGCTCCGCCGCACTCTCAATCTCGACTTCCGCGGCTCCACAAACTGAACGTGCCGTCGGAAACGTCTCCCAGCCGGAATCCCGTCACCCATCATCCATATTTTTCGCCGATAATTCTTTGGGAGTGAATCATTCTTTTGGAGTGAATCAACTGATTGATTATTTGGTAGCATTGTTTCATGATGATCAGGAGAGCAGAGAGAATGACTTTTAAAAATAAATGTTTTTTTAGAATGAAAAAGCACTTCTCATAAGTGCTTGTGGAGGAAAGAAAATATTTTCAGAAGTTAACATGGTGAGATACATTATACAAACTAAACCCATAAACAATATATAGAAAATATTTTATAATTTATTTATATATAACCTTTGTTTTTAAAAAAAAAAACACTAATGTAACTTATTATTATTAATTATTAATAATAATAATAATAATATTAATAATAATAATAATAATAATAATAATATTAATAACCAAAAAATGGTACATACTTTTTAAATAAAATGTAAACAATATTATATATATATATATATATATATATATATATATATATATATATATATATATACACATATATATATATATATATATATACATATATATATATATATATATATATATATATATATATATATATATATATATATATATATATATATACATATATATATATATATATATATACATATATATATATATATATATATATATATATATATATATATATATATATATATATATATATATATATATATATATATATATATATATATATATATATATATATATAAGTGTTTAAATAGATGGTAATTTATACAAATAATTGTCTATTAAATTGAAATTAACTATAATTTTAATTTGTAGTAAAATAATAATAATTAATCTTTCATTTGTTAATATAATGCACTTCACATTAAAACATTAATTAATATAATAATATTAAATATAATAATTAATTTTAAAAAAAATTAGACAAAAATTACTATAATTTCAAGAAAATAGTAAAATTTGCAGTATAATCCGCAGGAAACTTTCCTGCGGAATTACCTGCGGATATTTTTATAATAGTTTGATTTTAATAAAATAGATATACGCAGCAAAATTTGCAGGAAACTTTCTTGCGGATTTACCTGCGGTTACTGGTTTATAGTTTCCTTTTCTGTTTGAAATGTATAAATCGCAGAAAAATCCGCAGGTATTCCTGCGGAATTTCCTGCCAATTCTTGATCCGCAGGAAAATTTAGTTTATTTAAGAAAGTCCCAGCAAAATCCGCAGGTAAACCTGCGGAATATTTTTCGCAGAAAATTCCGCAGGTAATACGTGTATTTCTAATAGTGATAGGTCGTAAATTATTGCATTGATCTCGGTGAATTTTGTCATTTATTTTAAACTCACATTCCTTCCTTTTCTTTATTTAAATTAATAATGTAAAATATAATACAATAAGTTGTCTATTTGACTTTTTTTACTAATTTTATGCTAATTTCATTTTAAATAATGAAATCATACTATGAAGCATTAAAATAATTACCTTATACTTTAAGTTACAAGACAACCAATATTAAATTTTTTATATTAATATACTTTACTTAATTATCTTAATGATAATGATAATAATAATAATAATAATAATAATAATAATATTTAAATTACTCCACTAACTACGTTAGTTATTAAAAAAAACCATGATTAAATATTATTATTATTATTAATGATAATAATAAGTATAACTTTTTTTTATATATATATTTTTAGTTTTATAATATTTATTTTTTAATAATATTTATGTTGTCTATGAATATTAACAAAAATAAGAATATTTTTAAGTAAATTTAACAATAAAACTATTATATTATTATAATTTCAAATTAAGAATATGTGATTTCCAGATATATTCTTGCATCGCACATGACAAGCAACTAGTAAACCTAAATGTAAAATAGTCTAACACACAATCACGAAAAATAATTTAATATATTATATAATATTATATAGTTTTAATTCATTTTTACTTGAAATGGAAAAGCTAGAGTTAAAGTTTAATATTTAGTAATATATATATTGAATTAAGTAGTTATAATATAAGCAGCAGATTTAAAATTGTATTTTTATTTGGTGTTCGGTTGCGTAGTATACTGACTTTTTTTGAAATCTTATTTTAAATATTTTCTTACCAATTTGTTTCAATATTTAATCTTGACTTCCAACTGAATAATCATGTCCAAATATTTATTAAAAAAAATTAAATTCGGCCTAACATCGGCTAATATCTCAAACGTTAATCATTACAAATTGAAAAATATATAGTAGTCGTTTTTTATGAATTAAAAAAAATTAAAACTTTAAATTTGATTAATTAAAAAAAGGACAATCATATTTTAATTTATATTTAAATGACAAATCAAGTTACTTTAAGAATAACCTAATAACTCTACGAAAATAATAAATTTTACAAATTTAATCGTCAAATAAATATTTCTTATTGAATATATCACATTAATAAATTATTATAATTTTTAAATTTTACTGAGAAAGTTCGATTTAATGTATCATATAATTTTAAAAGTATAAGTAAAATATTGGCAATATATAAGATGTCATAGTTATGCCTATCTAATTTTTATGATATTTTGTATTCATGGTCGTTAAAGTAAGTGAAACAAAAATTAATTTTGAATAATTAAGTTTCTTTAAATGTTGATGGAAGTTCTTATAAAAATTCCGTTAGGGTAGGTTATGCTTTTGTAATGGAGATCTCAAAATTGTAACTGTTAAAATTTAGTGGACATATTAATTTTGTTGGTAATCTATTACCTTAATTTTTAGCCATGGATTGATGTTAGCTTGGAATAAATTATAGAAATGTGTGTTGCGATAATGTAAAAATTATCAAAGAATATATTTGTAGAGATTGTATTATTTCATTTTACCATACTTAGACATCTATTCATTGCTTGTATTGTTTACTTTTAAGTGATTATATGAGAATTCTATTTACAATTACAAAAGTATAATTATTATTTTTCATATAATTTTTTATTTTTAATTTTTCTTAGTATAGGATATCTCAAATAGTAAATATAGGGGGTGTAATCGGATCGGTTTGGATCGATTTTTGGTCAAAAAAATGTCTGAACCGATGATATTTCCATCGATTTGGTTTGGTTCGATTTTCAATAATTTTCAAAAATGGAATCGAACCAAACTAACCGGTTTGGTTCAGTTTGATTTGGTTTGGATGATCAGTTTATAATGTTTATTTTTTAAAACATTATATTCATTAGTATATTCTTCACTATCGTGTTTTTTGGTGTATTTTATGCTATTATTTTTTTAAATAATACATTTCATGTCATTTATTTCATACTCTATTTTTTTAAATAAATTAGAAGTTGCTCTTAATAGATACAAAAGATTGAAATGATTTATGTTGCGTCAAGATATAAGTTCACTATCAAACATACAATTTAACATTTGACATCAGAATGTTGGAAAAGGATTTCAAAGCTTAGAAAATAGAACACAACAAAACACACATCAAACTTATCAAAATGATGGTGGTGAAAAGAACAATGGTTGCGGGCGGGCAGAGCAGCGGTTCAGTGAAAGCATATTTTTTATGACTTTGGGTTTCTATTTTTTTTTAAGTTTTAGAGTTCGGTTCTAGAAAGGTATGTTCATGTTGTTGGTTTTGTAGTTCATAAATTATTTGAAGTCTGTGTGATTTATTTTTCAATGTGTGTGACAAGAATACTACTTTTATCCATCTCACCTTAGATCTAGAAACTGAAGTTTATGTTGTTGATGATCTATTTTTAACTCTGCCCTTATTTTTGTATTCTGTTTTTGTTTTTGTTTATCAGGTTTTTATACATTTGGCCTTCAATGGTGAAGGTGGAGATTATTGATGAATTGATTGTTGTGTTTTCTCCCTCTCTCAACTTTGCATTTTTAGGAGTACAAGGTTTTCTCATGTGTTCTTTTCATTCTTATGCTACTGCTAAAGTTTTATTTCATAACTTTAGTTTTTTGGAGCTATGAATTTATTTATTTTAAGTATTTTGAATTAGACAAGCTTCATGTAGTTCAATTTTGATCTGTTGTATGTGGTTTAAAATACTTTATGTGTCTCTTAGGTAGGAAATATTAAGCTTAGATATTAAGTTTGTTATATTTTGCCATAGTTTTTGATGGATCTGTTAGTTCTTTCTTTCATAAATTCAAAAGTTTCCATGTAGTTCAGTTTTTGAAGAGTAATTTTTTTTTACCTTTTTGTTTAATGACATAGTCAATTTATTTTTGAATACAGGTTTTAAACCTCATGGTAGCATTTAGATTGAAAAGCTGTAAGTTCACCAGATTTAACTATTACTCACGTGGGAGTTTATTCATGATAATATAGTACAGCTGAAGGCAGTGATGGAGCAATGGATGGAGGTATGAGAAATGCAGGCGTCGCTGGAATCTGGTATATACAAATCACTTGAGATATAAATGAGTGTTTGTGCGTGTCTATTTATTTAGAGCATTGGCATTCTCTTTTAAGGGTTCATATGTTGGTTGGACTGCAGCGATTCCGTGTTCAAACTAAATACGGCTATACCATATTGGACCGTTCATGTTTCCGATGCAAAGTCTATTCTTTCTCTACTTAGTTTTTTCACTACTCTACTATTGTTTGGGTATTTTTAAGTGAATTGCTTTTCCTACTGCAATATTTATGTAATTTTATTTTTGCCCTTTGTAACCCATCATAATCTTTTGCATCGGGTTTGATTGCAAAGCTCTCAAACTTAAATGTTATTAACTGTGAAATGTTTCTTGCCTTTTAATCAATTCTTTATATCATGTGTTATGAATTTTTAGATCAAACACTTATCCGATGTTGTACCTACTAAAGTTGGGATAAATTACTAAGAGTATGATGCATCCATGGCATGCATTTGAAGGAACTTGCGAGTTTTTCATTTTCTCGCGCAGTCTTGAATATAGTTACACCACTGACAGAAACTTGAAGGTATTATTATTTTTCATCCTACCTTTCAACTTTCACACAATAAAAATAACAAACATGGTTTTATTTGATTAATGTGATGTCATTTAGTGTTGGTCAAATTAAGATACATGGAATGTAAGCGAGTTTACGAGGTTTGGTCATCAGCTCTTTACTCGTGATTTGGAAATGTATCACTTTTCTGTTATCGAAACCTTCTGCATGCTGCAATAAGTGGTGGTGGTAGCTTACCTCATCACGTCGACAAACAAGAAATTTATTTTGATGTTCTTCTCACATTTTCTTACTTTATGCAGGCTATTGGTGTGAACTTGCTAAATGGATATGGTTTAACAGAAACTTCACCTGATATTATTAGATTAAAAATATTGTTTTTTTTAATCTTTTGTAGGTTAAAACTTTTTATTCTACTTTTAACATTTCATTATTTTAAATTAGTTTGTAATCTGAGTAAGCAAAGAGCAATGTTTTTATTTGATAGCTCACAATTATAAAACTTTGTTATTGAATCTGTAGGGTATCCACTAAAACATACAAAATAAAGTGATCGTGACTGAGGGTAGTTTAGTAGTATACTGTTTAATTTTAGTTGGGATACATTTTTATATCATTTTATTTCCAACATTTGTAGTATAAGGTATTTGTGAAAGTGAGGGTATGTACATTCTTTGTTAAGTGCTTTTTTTGTGGTGTTGTGTTGATATTTAATATTTAATTATATAAGTTAAAATTTTATAGCATTTGGGGTTTGGCATACCTTATGCCTTAATCATATATTTTAATGACACGTGAGATTTTTTTTTAATAAATCTAATTAGTCTTTGATTTTTTCAATAACATAATTATTAACTTTTGATTTTGATTTTGATTATCAATATTAATAGTTATTTCAAATTGATAGTATTTCTAAATCTAAATTAATACAATTATTGATAATTCTTTAATAAATAGAATAATCTTTAAAATGTTAAGAATTTTTGTTCTAGATATGATTGTAAATATATGAAAGTAAAAATGTTAAATATTTATATATGATGGTTGAATTTGATAATTTTTTCAAAATTAAAATAGTTAATACAAGTTTTCTTAACAAAGACTCTTAACTTAACAAATCAATCATATGAGAAAAATCATATACAATTGTACATAATTAATAAAAAAAAATATGTTTCAGATTTGTAATAAATAATAAGAATATAAAATTGTAATATCCTAAACTAAATATATTTAAAATTAATGCATCAATCCAAACACAAAATAAATTTTGTTGTTTTTATAATTATTTATATTACTAAATTTTTTAGAATTTATTTTTGGATATATTACCATAGTCTTATTGATCTAAATATTTTTACGGGTACCAGACCTTTTTCTAAACATTTAATTATTATTTTTCACGGGTACCAGACATTTTTCTATACATTCAATTATTATTTTTTCACGGGTACCAGATTTTTTTCTATACATTCAATTATTATTTTTTTACGGGTACCAGACATTTTTCTAAACATTTAATTATTATTTTTCACGGGTACCAGACATTTACATTCAATTATTTTTTTTCACGGGTACCAGATTTTTTTCTATACATTCAATTATTATTTTTTTACGGATACCAGACATTTTTCTAAACATTTAATTATTATTTTTCACGGGTACCAGACATTTTTCTATACATTCAATTATTATTTTTTCACGGGTACCAAATTTTTTCTATAGATTCAATTTTTTTTACGGGTACCTGACATTTTCTACTAAAAAAAATATACAATTCAAACAAATGCGCGTCCAATACAAGAACCCGTGCACACGCACGGGTTAGTTACTAGTTTCAAATTAAGAATATGTGATTTCCAGATATATTCTTGCATCGCACATGACAAGCAACTAGTAAACCTAAATGTAAAATAGTCTAACACACAATCACGAAAAATAATTTAATATATTATATAATATTATATAGTTTTAATTCATTTTTACTTGAAATGGAAAAGCTAGAGTTAAAGTTTAATATTTAGTAATATATATATTGAATTAAGTAGTTATAATATAAGCAGCAGATTTAAAATTGTATTTTTATTTGGTGTTCGGTTGCGTAGTATACTGACTTTTTTTGAAATCTTATTTTAAATATTTTCTTACCAATTTGTTTCAATATTTAATCTTGACTTCCAACTGAATAATCATGTCCAAATATTTATTAAAAAAAATTAAATTCGGCCTAACATCGGCTAATATCTCAAACGTTAATCATTACAAATTGAAAAATATATAGTAGTCGTTTTTTATGAATTAAAAAAAATTAAAACTTTAAATTTGATTAATTAAAAAAAGGACAATCATATTTTAATTTATATTTAAATGACAAATCAAGTTACTTTAAGAATAACCTAATAACTCTACGAAAATAATAAATTTTACAAATTTAATCGTCAAATAAATATTTCTTATTGAATATATCACATTAATAAATTATTATAATTTTTAAATTTTACTGAGAAAGTTCGATTTAATGTATCATATAATTTTAAAAGTATAAGTAAAATATTGGCAATATATAAGATGTCATAGTTATGCCTATCTAATTTTTATGATATTTTGTATTCATGGTCGTTAAAGTAAGTGAAACAAAAATTAATTTTGAATAATTAAGTTTCTTTAAATGTTGATGGAAGTTCTTATAAAAATTCCGTTAGGGTAGGTTATGCTTTTGTAATGGAGATCTCAAAATTGTAACTGTTAAAATTTAGTGGACATATTAATTTTGTTGGTAATCTATTACCTTAATTTTTAGCCATGGATTGATGTTAGCTTGGAATAAATTATAGAAATGTGTGTTGCGATAATGTAAAAATTATCAAAGAATATATTTGTAGAGATTGTATTATTTCATTTTACCATACTTAGACATCTATTCATTGCTTGTATTGTTTACTTTTAAGTGATTATATGAGAATTCTATTTACAATTACAAAAGTATAATTATTATTTTTCATATAATTTTTTATTTTTAATTTTTCTTAGTATAGGATATCTCAAATAGTAAATATAGGGGGTGTAATCGGATCGGTTTGGATCGATTTTTGGTCAAAAAAATGTCTGAACCGATGATATTTCCATCGATTTGGTTTGGTTCGATTTTCAATAATTTTCAAAAATGGAATCGAACCAAACTAACCGGTTTGGTTCAGTTTGATTTGGTTTGGATGATCAGTTTATAATGTTTATTTTTTAAAACATTATATTCATTAGTATATTCTTCACTATCGTGTTTTTTGGTGTATTTTATGCTATTATTTTTTTAAATAATACATTTCATGTCATTTATTTCATACTCTATTTTTTTAAATAAATTAGAAGTTGCTCTTAATAGATACAAAAGATTGAAATGATTTATGTTGCGTCAAGATATAAGTTCACTATCAAACATACAATTTAACATTTGACATCAGAATGTTGGAAAAGGATTTCAAAGCTTAGAAAATAGAACACAACAAAACACACATCAAACTTATCAAAATGATGGTGGTGAAAAGAACAATGGTTGCGGGCGGGCAGAGCAGCGGTTCAGTGAAAGCATATTTTTTATGACTTTGGGTTTCTATTTTTTTTTAAGTTTTAGAGTTCGGTTCTAGCTACGTAAACAAAGATGGATAATGGTTGGACCGATAAAAATTTTTGAGCTTAATTATGGCTAGAATATAATATTTAGAGCGTCATTACTTTCATTGGTTCGGTTCATCGATTTGGCGGTTCGTAAAAATTAAAACCGACAATCGAACCAAACCATATTGATTTTTATTGGTTTGGTTCGGTTTTGGAACAAAATCAATAACAATCAGTTTTATTTCGGTTTGATTTAGTTTGAATTCTTGATTTAATTGGATTTTTCTGATCTACTTACACCCCTAAGTAAATAGTTATCTTAATTTTAGAGGCTTAATTATAAGCTTTATTATGGATCATTTTCTCCCCAAAAATGTCATATTCTTTATATAACACCACGTAGTAATTATATAGAAGTTAATCTACATTGCTAACATAATGTATCATCAAAAGTTCTATTCTAAGTATTTCAATCAATAAAATTGTCTAACACTAAAGTTTAACCACACACCAAATTTATAATTTTTGGTGTTTTCAGAGATTTCGGATATGCATTTCCGAAATATCTCAATATTTGATGTTTGAATTTTTTGGAGATACATTTTCGAAATAAGTCAATATTTATTAAAAAATAAAATTAAGGTGAATCAATTGTATTAATAGTATAATTAATTATTTTAATTAAGATATATAATTAAATATATATCATTATAATAAAGATATAATAATTTATAAATAAGGATGATCAACCTATTAAATATTTAAATCAGCACACTCTTTTCATATAAAATTAATTTAAAAAATTAATGTAAATTAAAAATTATAATGCTAGTAGGGAAATATTTTTAACACGATAATTTCCTAAACTAACAATATTACTCTAATATTTTTTATTGATTAAAGAGTTTTTCATTACACTTAATAAAAGAGAGTTCAAGTTTATTCGAAACGCACCAAATGTATAATGTTGTAGTCATTTAAAAATAATTGCTTTTATAGTTTAAAAAAAATTGTGACAAATAAATTATTACAAAAATTAAAATTTTATTTAATCTCTTTATTCTTTATTTATAACAATTTGTATATAACTTATTCTTTATTAATAATAACTCACTTTAATTATATTATAACTATATTATAAATAAATATCTTTTCAAAATAAAATTAAAATAAAAAAAATTGGGATATTGGTTATTTCGGATATGCATATCCTAAAACCACTGAAATTGAAATATTGGAATACTTCGGATATGCATTTCCGAAAATCCCTGAAACTGAAATATTGGGATACTTCAGATATGCATATCCGAAAATAACTAAAAAAATTAGGTTTGCTCGAATATGCATATGCGAAGAAAATTTTAAAATTTTGAGAAGTGTTTTTCACCCTATATAGGTGTACAAAGAGATTCTCAAATTTAAAATTAACTAACAAAATGTACTTATGAGCCCTATAACAAAAAGTATTTCAAATACCAATAAAAAATATTGGTCTGAAATATATATATGGTTACTGTTCACTGTGGAAATTGGTGAACAACCGTTGGTCTTTCCAAAGCCTTGAAACTAAGGGTTACTTGCAAGATCGACCAGTTGATCTTAGGACCACGTGCTAAAGTTCTTTGGAGTTGTACTTATCTCGTCGAAGTGTTTGCCTAAGAGACAGTTTTCTTAGACTGGTGACAAATACAATGTTTTTCCACACTAACTGCTAGATTCGACCGACAGGTGACTCGTGACCGACGGGGCGAACTTAGACTTAAACTTTGTGATATTGTGACTACTTTGACTCTAAACCTCTGGGGGTGACTCGTGACCACCAGATGGTGTCGACTCAAAGGTGGTTTTCTGATGACTACAACCAGTTTCAGTTTACTTATATGAAACAATAATTAAAAGGCAAAACACATATTGGTTGAAATGCACAATGTAGATGATAGTTTCGAAGCATGTGATTAAACAGTAAAAGGATTGCATTGAAATTAAATATGGTGATTCACATACATCAGAACTCTTAGCAACTCTTGTTTCCTGAAGGGCGGAAATTGGACAGAGTGTAAGCAAGTAGTTTGATTGTAATAGTGAACACACTTTTCTACATTATTTTAGCCTATTTATAGGCTTTACATGAAGTAACCACCTAGTACAATCTACGGCTAAGATTCAAATAATCAGCAACAGCCTCACAGGATCTTTCTTTGTGTTTTGGCGCCTTTGGCACATGATTTTGGTCTTGTAACCGTTTCCTTGATATTTCAAACTTTGAATTTTGAAATCTCGCGCTTCATCTGTTCTTGTTAACCGTCTTCTGTCGACACTGCGTCCCACCATCGAACACTTCATATATAAAAACTGCTAAGTGTGGAACCTCCAGGTTCGACTTCTGCTCTTGCTTCAACTCCTAACCATCTCGACATCATCTACTGTCGATTTTGGCTTTGTTTTACTTTTGTGCAGGTTTCCTGTTTGAATGTGGGAGTCCTATGATGAGGGCACGTGTCTTGTTTTGCCTCTAAGAATTTTCTTAGGGTAACAAAATGCCCCCTCATAGATGTCACTTCGACCTACAGACGATGAGTGCAGGTGGCATCTATGAAAAACTTGAATTCGACCCAACATTTCCATTCCCCTCGTTTCAACTTAAACGTTTGTGCTCACCTACTGGAGTAGGTTAACTGTAACGTCTTGTCCGCTGACGTCATGTCGTCCTTGTTTTACCCCTTGTTGTCTGCCTCGAGACGTGGTTTCAATCAATGCGACGTGATGGCGCTCTTTTCGTGGCAACAGTGGGCTCCACGCGTGCAGGAACTTAAACCCACGTACCCCCTTTTTTGCCACGTCCCTTTAGTTACATTTTGCCATTGGCTATAAATAGTTCTTCCTTAGCAAAATATTTTTTCTTTACCGTCTCCATTGTTTCTCTCTCAGTTCCTCGCATTTTCTGCTTTTTTTTCAAACTTTTTCTTCTTCCAAAGGCTTTTGTGCAACAATGGCGGCTTCTACTTCACACACATCTCCACCCATGTCTTATGAACTTCGCCTCGTCGATGGCAAGCCTTACGTTCCCGAGCCTCCATTTACAGATGAAAAAGCCAAAATCTGGAAATCTTGGGTACTTATTCCTTTTCATCTTGAAGGTGCCCCTTTATCCTTCCTAGGTCCCTTACCCGTCGATGCTCCTTCTGAAATCTATACCACTGATGGAGGTGCTTTCTTCCCCACTAGCAAAGAAACCACACCTTTAATAACCACTCCAAGACCTCTCTCTGCGCTTTTATGACAGGAACTTTCGAACGGCTCCCCACTGAAATGCCCTAAATTTGCTGCCTGGATGGCACGCTTGAAACCTAGCAAGGGCACACTGTGGGAAGATTTGGATATCGACACCCTCCTTAACATGTCGCAAAAAGGCATCCCTTATTCCCACAGCATGCTGACATCTGCACTCTTCTTCTGGGAGGGTTCGACGAACACCTTCCATACAGGCTGTGGCATGATCACCCCCACTCTTTTGGTTGTTGCTGCCATTACAGGTTTAAAATCGGCCGGCCCTACGTTTAATCATGTTGACGTCGAAGTGATACCTCTAAAATTCGACGTTGGCGAAACAAAGAATCCAACCTTCAACAACTTTCTTACCCACCATCACAAAGACATTCCCGACATTAGTGATGAGAAGCATGTCGCCTTCCTGACATATTGGTTGTCGAGATGCGTTTTTTGTTCGAGGTCCATGCAGGTGGCGAAGAAATTTGTCTATCTCGCCAGTCATTTACACAATGGTGAGGGCGTCGCTTTAGGACAACTGATATTGGCCAACCTGTACGTGTCTCTGACGAAAGTGGCCTGACAAATCAAACGCTACAATCCTAACACCACAAAAAAGAAGAACGTCCTGGTGCATGGACCCTTCTTGCTACTGCAACTGTGGCTAAATGCCACTTTCACTGAAGAGCTCAAACCCTTCAGGAATCTGAAGATAACTTGTCTTGCAGACCGAATCTGCAATGTTTGGGAGCGTTTGTCAATGTTGACTCCTGTCGACAAGGGTGCTCCCAACTTTGCCCTTTTTAAATTGATGTTCGACCTGATGCTTAAAAGGTTCGATTTTCAACCATCCATGGCTCCTTTCGTTGATGGCAAGTCTGGTCCTAAATGGATGGCCAATATCTTTCCGCCAGTGAGGGAAGAACACAAAAAACTTTCTGTCAACACTTGGCGTCGATTTCTGGTCCCCAACTTTCTATAATACTCCATTGCAAGCACAAGCCCAAGTTTGACAGCTTATCAGCCTAATGTGGTATCTCGACAATTTGGCCTTTGTCAGTTGGTCCCAAAATCTCTGTACACCTCTCATGAATTATTCACTACGCCGTACAAGGGCTTTCACAGCGCTTTTTTTGGCCTTTAACAGCGCTTTAAAGCGCTGCCAAAGCCAGCGCTGGCGTAGGCTACGAAAGCGCTTTTAAAAGCGCTCTGGTAGACCCCCCCTTTAAGAGCGCTTTCCTGGAAAAAGCGCTCTGGTAGGACCCCCTATAAGAGCGCTTTCCTGGAAAAAGCGCTCTGGTAGACCCCCCCTTTAAGAGCGCTTCTTAGTAAAAGCGCTGGCAAAGACCAGTAAAAAAGCAAAAAAAATTAAAAAATTACGCAGCATACAAAAGCGCTTTTGGAAAAGCGCTCTGGTAGGCCCCCCTATGAGAGCGCTTTTTCCAGACAAAGCGCTCTCATAGGGGGGCCTACCAGAGCGCTTTTCCCAAAGCGCTTTTGTATGCTGCGTAATTTTTTAGTTTTTTTTGCTTTTTTACTGGTCTTTGCCAGCGCTTTTACTAAGAAGCGCTCTAGTATGTGGACCTTTAAGAGCGCTTTTTAGAAGCGCTGTAGTTGCTAAATGAGGTATTTTTATGTGCAGCCTATAATTTAATCCTCCCAGTCGACCTGTAATGTTTTCGACCTGTAATATTTTCGACCTGTAATATATTTTCGACCTGTAATATATTTTCGACTATATTATTTCAGCCATCAGTAAGACAATATATATACTAATATATACCATTATAATATCCAAAATTATATATATACATCATTACAAAATTATATATATACATCATTACAAAATCAACAATATTATAGTTCAAATCTGCATGAAAAATTGCTTAATATAAAATTGACACAATTCCTCTTTGATTTCTTCTAACTTTAGCTTCGAGTACCCAGCAGCACGGAATTCGTCAAGGTACTATAAAACAAAAACATAATATGAATAATATATTTAGGTAAATGTAATAAATTATATGAAATTATCTTAAGTTATAACTTTATACCGTGGGAGGAATCTCTAATTGATTCGCCTGAATGATTTCTTTCATAAACCTCAATACAAAGTATCCGCAGTCTGAACTGTTACGCTGTATCGGACACTACATAGAAAAACAAATAAGATTCTATATAAGTTGTCTTGTTTTACCAAGTAGCATAAATATTATAAGCAAATTTGTGAAAAGTAATGTACCTGCACTTCGATCCAGGTGATGTTGTTTGATTTAGTCCGGGATACCTGTGCGTCCCGTTGACTACGGAATACTTGTATTGATCTAATTAACAAATATATAAAAGCATATGTTTAGATCAATCCCACAAATAAGTAAATATATAAATATACACGAATATATATTTAGAACGATCCCACTTACAAATCAACGATTTCCTTCATGGCCGGATAATTGGTCCATTCACCCTTTACCGAATTCAGATAATACACGACTTCCCTTATCGGGTTGATAGCAAGCAGCAACCAGTGTGCTCTATAAATTAAAACAATAGGTTATATGAAAATATTGCTATACACTAAAGAAACAGAGATTAGATGAATAAAGAATGAGAAACTAACCCTACTGGTCGGGTATTATACGCCCAAAGATGCAGACATTCTGTATTGCCGGTGGACATGAATCTATCGACTAAGCGCTGTCTAACAGATTCCGGATCCGAAACAATTTCCATTCCGCTGCAATGGGCGGAAGACACGAACCGGAATCTGTTAGACAATGCAGTCCCGCGCAACACTCTGTCATACAACAACCTTAAATAAAAACATAATAAACATTAGATTCTTTTTATTGAAAAGTGTAAATAAATTATATTGTGGGACTAATTAAATAATATATCGGATGAGTGAATATTACCGAATGTATGATTGCATATTACTGACGCCTAGTTGATCCTGGTCAAAAATCTCTTGCAAGTCGTCAATTGTAATATGTGACTTGAACTCAATACCGAAGACACTTTCATCCATATCGATTTCCCGTAAAGCACCATCCTTCATATCGGACATATCAACCATTGTTGCGAGTGTCGCCCGGTATCGAGGCACAAAAGCACCGCCTTTTCTTGCCGCTTGCTTCGGAGGACCACTGGGTGGTACGCTACGAACCTGCTGCGTCACTTGTTGTGACTCCCGAGCGGATGCCTAAAAATCATATAAGTTAGGTAAAATATAAAATCATGCATATTTTGATTCAGATTATATATTAACACTTTAAATGTACCTCTTTTAGCGATGCAACAGACTCCTCCTCCTGTAAAATCCCTTTACCCTTAATTGCGGGTTTTATAGGAGCAGTCTAAAAATAAAATGTAAAACATAATTAATAAACGGTTTAGAATTGACATTCGAAAACTAAATGATTCATAATCGTTTTCAATTTACCTCATCACTAATGGTAATGAGCTCCGAGGGCCATGCAACAAACGATCCTATTGCATCTCGCAGCAATGTCGTCTCTGAGACCATGTCAGGTACCGGTAGAATCGCATCACGATCTAATACAACATCCACCGATACTTTCAGGTGTCCATCCGGGAGCGGTCTGTGGTGAAGTAAATCTCCCGAAGTGTTGTGCACTTTTCCCTTGCCAACTAGTCGATAATTCGGTTCCGATAAGTATAGTTGGCAAGATGAAATGCCCTAAACCAAAAGTAAATATAAAGTCATTATCATTAATAAAATAGAACAGTTTGTAAGGAAAAAAACTTATAATTACCTCGGGAAATTTCTTTTGATAGTTGATACTAGCCTTATCACTAGTTTCTCTCACCGATGAAGTGTTGCACTTTTCTCTCATATACATATCTTTGTCTCTTTGCAATTCAGAGACCTGTGCTTGCAATTCCTGCAACTTTTGCAACACTTCTTCATTGGTAAGATTTGATCTTCTCCTAGAACTCTTATAAAAAGAGGTTGGAGTCACACCATGACCCTTACCCCTCACCCGACCGGGATACTCGGGAGCATCTAGTACTCTACTAAGTACGCTCTCCTCACCGGTGGATGCCGATTGCGACAAGGTCTCCTGTAATTCATTTACATTTAAATAACTATTAGTGGAGATAAAAAGTCATTTATATATTAAAAAACATTTGATTTAATTAAAGACACAGTATTATACTTACACATTCAGTATAAACTCTCTGAACATCGGGATCGACAGCGTGATTCTTGCCCACACGAGCTTCCTTCCACAACACATGTACAGTGTGATTCTTGCTCACATCTTTCACCTTTTCAAAAATTTGATCACCTGACAAAAAAGGCGGGGCTGTACGATGTTCGGCCTCTCCATTGAATGCTTTTCTCCACCCACGGTAGTGATGATTAGAATTTAAGAATCTACGATGGCCGAGAAAGACATTCTTCTGACAAAGCGCCAATCGTGTCGTATCGGTTTCATCTTCACAAACAGGACACGCCTTTTGACCCTTGTTGCTGTACCCGGATAGATTTCCGTATGCTGGAAAATCATTAATTGTTCCAAACAACATCGCCCTCAAGTTGAAACTTTCTTTCCTATACCCATCGTAAACCTCCACACCTCTCTCCCACAAAAACTTTAAATCTTCGATTAAGGGTGCCAAGTATACGTCTATGTCATTCCCTGGTTGTTTAGGCCCAGAAATTAGCATAGATAACATCATGTACTTACGCTTCATACATAGCCACGGAGGTAAGTTATAAATCATAAGAATCACAGGCCATGTGCTATGCGAGATACTTTGAATACCATGCGGGTTCATTCCATCAGTAGACAATGACAACCGAAGGTTTCTTGCTTCTTTTCCAAATTCAGGATATTCAGTATCAACTTTACTCCATTGTGGTGAGTCTGCCGGATGTCGCAACTTTCCATCAATAATTCTTTCATCTGCATGCCAAGTCAAGTGTCTTGAATCGGTCTCACTACGATACATGCGTCTAAATCTCGGAATTATAGGAAAATACCATAAGACTTTAGCAGGAGACAACTTTTTCTTATATCGAGGGGCACCACATTTAGGACACTCATTCAACGCTGCATACTCGTTTCGAAACAAAACGCAATCGTTTGGACATGCGTGTATCTTATCATAGCTCATTCCAATAGAAGACAACATCTTTTTGGCTTCATACGTTCGATTGGGAAGAACATTATCCTCTGGTAGCATATCTTTCATAAGGGCTAATAACTCTGTGAAACTTTTATCCGACCATCCATTGTCCGCCTTTAAGTTGTACAACTTTAACACCGCAGACAATCTTGTGAATTTTGAACAACCATCATACAACGGTTTCTCTGCATCGCTTACCAACCTCTCAAACATTTTGGGACAATCCGCTAGATCTTCTTCCAGCGCTTCTGCAATCTCTTCGACACGATCACAATCGTATGTGTCTGTGCAATCGTCGTTTGAAGCATACTTCCTATTACACCTCGACCCAGCATTCCCGGTACTTTTCTCACCATGCATTGTCCAACATGTATAACTTCTATCAATTCCAAACCGTAGTAAATGAGATCCCAACTGATTCCCGTTAACCTTACCCCCGGCATAACAGCAACCCAAGCAAGGACACGGCATTCGAAGCGGGTCTTTGGAGTTCGCAACCGCAAACTCAACAAATTCCCATACCCCTTTCTCGTACTCTTTCGACAATCGGTTTGAATTCATCCATGTCTTATCCATGTCTTAATTAAGCTAAACAACAACGGTCAAACTTCCACTCTTCACAAGTAACCCCTATGGCGAATTCAATTCACAAAGTTAGTAAGTACCTCCTATATTAACTCTCTAAACACATAAAACTAATGTGTTTCTGTCAAAACGCAAAGTATAAACGGAATGAATCCGAAGCAATAAAACGTAACATATATAATCACACAATTTCAGACAAATTCATCATAATACCAGTAATTTGAGAAAGAAATTTACCTCGGATGTTACCGAACTCAAGAAAACGCCAAACGTCGAACTAGGCTGGGAAACGATCAAACTTTCACTATACACAAGTTACCCCTATAGCAAATTCACAAAGTTAGTAACCACCAAGACAAAATCGATTGAACAAAGGAAATCAACAATAGTTTGATGTGTGTACATACTCCTAAATATGTAGTACCAGAGTCAATGATACGAGCTCCAAAGAGATCCAAAGTTATCAATCCAGTCAGACCTATACAAGAAATTCAATTCAATGTATGATTATAATAAGAATGGGTGAATAGCTCATGATGCAGTTAAATAAAAGTATATAATATATATTTTATCAAATTCCAAAATCTATATAGCTATGTATGTACTAGCTAGGGTTATTGTTGTTGTTATTATATATAAATAAAAGTATATAATATATAATATATATTATATATTATATAGTTTATATATATGCATAATACTGTTTGGTGCAGTATTGTCCATCTCAAACTTCCAGATATGTATTCATCAAATAGTTCGTAGTAACAGTTAGAAACTGCGCTATTTCTTAGAAACTTCGTAGTAACTACCTTTTCACTAAATTAAGAAATATTGTAGGATAACTTCATGTGAATTCTAATGAATGAAAAACTGTCTGTAATGTGAGTTTTATGGCATATGGAGGGAATGGTATGATTTTAGTGCTGGTCTCTGTTTCATGAGATGTTTCATTTTTAATTATGTTCATACTGATACTATTATATATTCATTTTTATATCATTTAATTTATATTCAGTTTTATGCCCAAATATATGATGGGCATCGGTTATGCCACTAGCTAGTTATATAACTTTACACGTATGTATATACCGACATGCCTCAAAATCCACTACATATATCATCATTGGTAGAGAAATATTGCACCTCCTCCACTATCTTATACAACAGTCAAGAAACTTTACTCACAATTTCAATTCTACTAAGATAACAAGAGACTCACAATTTCAATTGTACTAAGATAAGAAGAGGCTAAGGACATAAATGGAGACCACAAATTAAGAATAAGAGCCTCTCTATGGAACAGAACTCAAAAGATAAGAAGAGGTTAAATTTATATTTTGTGAAAACCATACAAGCAGACCCCAAACAATCCAACAGCCACCATTTCACAGTTCAACAGAACTCAAAACCCTATCACTTAGAAGTTTCTGGAACAAACCCTATCACCTAAAATCACACGTTTCTGGAACTAGGCAATTGCTAACAGAAATATTATGTATATATATATATATATATCAAAGGCCTTAAGAAAAGAGCATTCCATCAAATTCAGAATCACAAGGATACATTGATACATCTAGGGTTTTGTTAAAAGCTATGAGAAGTGTGATACCTGGGTGGCGCAAAGCAAGTTGCTACCAGAGGAGAAGAGACGGAGACGAAACGATGGTGGTGGACAGAGGAGAAGAAGTTCGCGCGATGGTGGTGGACGGAGGACCGATAAGGTTGACGGAGGACCGATAAGGTTGACGGAGGACCGACGACGGTGAGGGGTGGGGTTTCTGGTTCGCGTGCAGAGAGAAAAAGAAAGAGAGAAAGTGAGAAACAGTAGAAGCGTGTTTTTGGTTTTAATTTTAGTAATAAGGCTACTAAAGCGCTTCTGGAAAGCGCTCTCATAGCCTGGGCTATACCAGCGCTTTTGACAAAAAGCGCTCTCATTAAACACCCCTACCAGAGCGCTTTTGAAAAGCGCTTTCGTTCCCCCCACGTTCCCCCCACCTACCAGAGCGCTTTTGTAAAGCGCTTTCGTACCCCCCCCCCCCTACCAGAGCGCTTTTGAAAAGCGCTCTCATAACCCCCCCCCTACCAGAGCGCTTCTTAAAAGCGCTTTCATACCCCCCCACTATTAGAGCGCTTTTTTAGCGTGTTTTTTAATTTTGTCTTTAGCGAAGCCTATGCCAGCGCTTTTCCTAAAAGCGCTTTCGTAGGGGTGCTGCTAAAAGCCAAATTTGGCGTAGTGATTGCTGGACGTTCTTAACGACGAAGCATGGGAACATGTTAAAGAAGATTATGACAACATATGGAAGAAACGGCCATCTCTTGTCTTCACAAATTTTAAACCCTCATTCTACTGTACTTATGAGTTCGACACCTGGTGGCGAACTTATTTTGTTACTTTTATTGGCGACCCTAACAAGAAGGTTTCAGAACTGACTCCTGCTATTGCTAATTTGCAGGGCAAACCCACTCAATGTAAGGTTACCAATATCAAACAAATTCAAGCTTTCTATAAGTACTTTGGGGTGGTATATTTGCCCACTGAACTTCATCGAACTATCGCCCAAGCGACCGATGTATTAAGGGAGAAGGTAACCAGCAAGATCCCTTCTTTAAAGATCTCTGGTTACGCGAAAGACAAATATCTCTTCGCACTTCATTTTTCAAAATTTAAATTTCCTCCCTTACCTACTATCCCTCTAGCTTTAGCATTTCGACCACCAATTCCGGATTGGTTTTATTGTCCTTGGTCGGATGTTGAGAATGCTTATAAGAAAAAGGCCGCTAGAGTGGAATCGACGAAGTACAGTTTGGACAATTATCCAGGTGTTTTGCATATTGCTCCTCGATATGTGAGAACACTCACCGCCATCCCCAATGGTAACAACATGGAAAACTCCTTTTATTTCTTCGACTCTTTTTGGTACTAACTTAGCTTTTTCTTTAGCTATTCCTCTTGCAGAGCTGTCAGGGACAATCCTGCCCCCAAGTCTGATAAAGTTGCTACTTCCAAAACAAAGGTATGTTTTCGACTTTTGTAGATTTCTTTCTTCATATTTTACTTTGTTCTGACATTTATTTTGCAGCCAAAGACTGACACCCCCAACTTTGATGATGATGAACCCATTTCGACTGCTATAAAGGTTTGATTTGTTCGTCTCACATCTGGCTATTAGGTTTTATTTCTTTCCGTATCTGACTTTGATTGTCTGTTTCTTACCAGAGTCGAAAGCATTCTTTGGTTTCGACTGCTCCGTCTCCCCAATCCAAATCGTCCAAAAAGGACAAAATGCATGCTTCTGAAGGATCGAAGGTAACTTTCTCTGACCTAACCCTCTGTGTCGAATTAAAATTTTGTCTTTGCATAACCCAATATTTTTCCAACCATCTTAGGATGCTAAGACCCCTCACCAATCCTCTCGCTCCACTCATAAAAGAAAGCAGGAGTCTTCTGCTGAAGATGGGGTGACTAAAAAACAAAAACCAAAACCCAAGACCCCCGAGTCTCAAGGAGCTGTGCTTCTTGTCGAATCGGGCGAGGAGTCGGAGGAAACTCATTCGTCCTTAATTCTGAAACGGAAAAGTAAGGTTTTTGTTCACAATAACTTCTTTTCAGCTTTGTTTGGTACTAAATTTTAGTTTCTCGTGTAGCTTCTACAACTCCTTCTCCGAAAGTTCTGCCAGACCACCCAGATTCTCCCATGGTCATAACAGCTTCAAAAGGGAATGAGTCACAATGGACCTTCAACCCGGCGCTTCAGGTGCGAACTACTCAATGATGGGTCTGCAACCTTAGCCAAGATCAAATTTTTTTCTGAAACCTTTTCTGCTCATTTTAGGTTGACCCCTCTAACCCACAAGGTGATGCTGCCGGTGTGGTTGAATAAACTCCTCTCTCCAATGATGCTTCCATTCAAGGAGAACCTGCTTCAGCCGCTGGTGAGTTCATTGACTTAACTGTCACGGCTATTCAAAGTGATTCTAACTCTGTCACTAGTGCTGCTACATGCTATGCTTTTTATTCGACTAGTTCTGACTCTAGCCTTTCAGATCGCTCACTGACTCTGGGGACTGCCGAAGGCAATGTTGGCCTTGTCGAAACTGCTCCCCCTCAACCTGATGGCGTGCAAAGTGACATTTCGGCTGTCACATCTACTCCTTTGACCACTGCTGAAACTCCTCAGGTCGACGAACCCATAGTCGTCTTGCCAACTACCGAGAAGGCTCCTTCTCCTCCACCAACTACTAATGGTAAAGCTGATCAATCAGCAAAGAAAAACTTGGCTTTGACAGTTCCCATTGAAGACAACGTTCAGCCTTCTTCGATGGATATTGATATCGATTCTGCATTAGCGAGGCTGAACAACTTCGTGAGCCAATATTCTCCTCTCTCTGATTCAGATCAATCCATGGAATACTCCAACAAAATAGGACCTGAAGCTACTAAGGTTAAATCGCTAACCGACAAGCTCAAACTTCATGCCTTCAGCCACAAACTGGTCGATTCACTACATGATGATCCTAATCTCGGTCAAGAGCTTCAGGAAACTTGTACTCAACTGCAAGAGTTGGAGATCTTTGATTTCTGCAGAGAAGCAGTAGAGGCCTTCACCAAACTTCTTCCTTCACTTATTGAGAATGTAGAGTCGACACGGTGATCAAGGCGAAGCAGGTGATTCAAGGAATAAAGAATCAACTTAGCCAAAAGCGCCAAGAGCATCTTCCTAAGGCTAAGAGGTATGTAGCAATTCGCCATAGGCTTGCAGAACTGTCGAAAGAGATGTCTGATTTAAACAGAGAACTAGAACCCATCAACAAAGAGGAAGAGGAGTTCTCTAAGGAGATTTCCCCCCAGCAAGAGCACATGTTGAGGATGACTGTTGATGTTGTCGTTGTCAGCAAAGCAACAGAACAGATTAAACAAGAGATTAAGACACTCAAGGGGGAATCTGACACCCTAGAGAACCAAGCCTCAAACCTTAAGACCTTATTGCGCGAATTTCAAAAATATTATGGCCGTTTGTAATCTTGTCGAGACCATCTGCGTATGGCTTAATTTTGATGTAATTTCTTTTTTTTAGCATTATTTGTAACTCTTTGACAATTGGTCTCCGTACCAACCGTTTAATGCCATATTTTTCGTGTTTACTTGCTGGTTTTTAATTCATCTAACCAACTCTGTTTCGCATTTTTAATCTACGTTGTTGAAATAGTGAGCTCCTGGAGAGTAGGTCTATATTCCTTTAAGTATTTACCATTTACCCTGATGATCCGTCGATCTGGAGCTAACTCCTCTAACTCATAAGCATTATTGTTAAAAACTTGAATTACCTTAAACGGTCCCTCCCAGTTTGGTGACCATTTCCCTAGGACCCTGTCGTTTCTGTCCATAGGCAATATTACCTTCTAAACTAAATCGTTAATAGCGAACACTTTATTTCTCACCTTCTTGTTGTAAGCTCTGGCTACCTTCTCTTTTCCTCTTCTCAACGAATCTAGAGCCAACATTCTTTCTTCATCTAAATCGACGAGCTCATCTGTCATCATACTCCAATAGTCTTCGAATGGTATCTCATGATGTCTTTGTATCCTTACTGATTGAACATATACTTCGACTGGTAACACGGCGTCGTGTCCATATGTCAATCTAAACGGCGTCGTGCGAGTTGCCTCTTTGGGAGATGTTCGACATGCCCACAGGGCTTGACTTAAAGACTATTTCCAAGTTTTCGGATTTTTTCCTACATGCTTCTTTATTAGGCTGATTATTACTTTGTTGGGAGCTTCGACTTGACCATTAGCCTGGGCATAGTATGGCGTCGGCGTCAATAACTTTATGCCAACTGTCATACCCCAAAATTTGCCCAACATATTTATTCATATTTCAATCCATGTCGTTGCACCTTTCAAATGCTCAAAGATCTCCAATTGCTCAAAGCTACCTATCTCCTAAACAAGTGCCTCTAAACTAGGGTTTTGTATTTCTCAAAGTAAAATCAGATTTTGATACCTCAAGTGGACTTCATGGTCTCTTATATGCCACAAAGGATCCTCATGCCAAGTTTCAAGCTCTGCTTCATAAGATTGCTCACTCAATGGCCCAAACGATCAATGATCGACTAGTTAACCTAAAAGTCAAACTATGGTCAAACCACAGTCAAAACTTCTGATTTTTGGTCAACATCCTCATTATGAAGTATCATTCACCATTTGATCAATTATTGATCATGGTTCATCAAGAAAATTTCAGAAATCAACAAAACTCAAAATTCTAAAATTAGGGTTTTATAGGAGAAAGTCAACTGAACTTTGACCAGCCATAACTTTCACATGGGACATCAAAAATTTACCATTCAAAGCTCATCTTGAAGGAAATTTTATTCTATACTTTTTTGCCTCTCACATGCCAAGGCTAAAAATGCTTCATTTGAGAGATATGAGCAAAAACATTACAGGTCCTTCTAAAGGATCGCAAAAAGTCATTTTTTTCTCAAAGCTCATAACTTGAACATGGTAAACTCAATTGAGATGAAACCAAAAGCATCATTTAGAGGACACAATAAGCTTTCTAAAAAGCTCAAGAACACTTCCATACAATAAAAATTGAAAGAGTTATGGCTTGCGCAAGTTGGACGATCTTGAGAAATTACACCTAATGCAAAGTGAAGAATCTTGTGTTTTTAAATAATGGGCCATGAATTATGGATTACACATGTGATTTTAAGGTCAAAATAGGCCGAAGGACCATTTGGACTATATTTTATGGTTTTATTTTATTTATGTTTGAATTTATTCATATAAATTCATTTTTAAATCAAATAAAATCAAAGAAAGTCCAAATAAAATCATATGAAGGCCTCATCAACTAAATCAAGCCCAATACCACGTCCATTTGATTTCTATTTTATTTTTATTGAATTTTTTATTCATTAAAAATGCAATTTAAATCAAATAAATGAAAAATATGAAAAGATTTGCTTGGGTTTTATTTTTTAATCAATTCCAATCACTCCATATGCCAATAATATGATCAAATTTCGTGGTAATAGGGATTGGAAAGAGAGGAATAAAATTGGCCAAAAAAAAAAAGCAAGATTTCATATAATTTTAAATCAAATCTTTCTCAATTTTTTCTCCCACTAATCACTTGATTCTTTGTCAATTTTTAACCCTAATTTGTTCCATTATATATACTCATAACATGCAGCTAGCAAGGACACGAATCCTAATCTCCAAGAACTTGCAAGAGCTTAACAAAAGTTCCAAAAAACTAGGGCAAGAGATTTTTTTCGTTACAGCTGCTTTCAATCAATCCCAAGCACTGAATCATCTTCCCGAGGTAGTATATGGTAAGCCCAGGTAATTCTTGACCATCGGTCACGCATAAAACACGCATATATTGATCATTATCTTCATGCATATTTATGAATTTCGTATTCCATAGACTAGGGCAATTTAACGTGATTTGAACATGCTAATGTGTTTCTGGAGTCATTTAAAGTAAATCCAGACGAGTACATGGAGCCAGGAACGTGTGGATCTCTAGGTGCCATTGTTGAAGCCATGGACGTCACTCTCTTCGTATCCGTAGCTACAGGCGTTTTTAGGCCAAAATATCGACTCCATTGAAACCGTAGACCCTTAATTAGTGTATCTGGGTTATTATATTTCGCGTTTTCGTGGATTTTTTGCAGGTTTTCGGAACCTACCCGCCGGAGAAGAAGCCCGGCGAAGCACAGTCCGGCGGCTCTGGTTTGGGTGGTTTGTTGACCCTCCTACGTGGCGTTTGCAATTGCTGTCATTGGCCAGTCCGATTCCACTTTTTCTCTCAGCCACGCGTGGAGCCCTTAGATTCGTTGGTCAAAAGTCTCCCCTCTCATCTCCAACATGATTGGCTGAATGTCCTACAAATGGGTCCCACACGTACTCACATGATTTTCTGTTTGATTTACTGGTCTTCTTTTGTTATATAATATTTATTGGGAATATCTTAACTGAATTGTGATTGCACCATAAATGGCCAAGGAAGTGTGGATTGAGTTATGAGTTCTGGGTTCAAACCCAGGCGAAGACAATATTTTTGTGTGTAATTTCCTGGCAGGATCCAACGCTACACGCCCACGCAAGCTCACCATGCACCCTCGCCCATGGACCATTGGATTTCCACCAATCCAAATCCAAGGATCCGGAATATGCACACCCACCATGCTCCCTCAACAGATCCACCATAGTGGATCAGAGCTAAGTCTCAATTAACTCTTTTTCTTTTCTTTTTTAATTCCATTTAATTATTGTTTCTTTTCTTTATTTTCTTTAATTTCTTTTTTTTCTAAAATTTGTTTTTTCCATTAATAAAATAAATTATTTATTTTTCTCATAATTTCAAAATTTCTTTTACAATAATAATTAAATTAAGGTTTTTAATAGTTACTTTTGGGCTAATTAAATGTTTTATGCCTTAAAACTCTGATTTTCTCATGATCACTAATCATTGTTATTGGTAGGCGTTGTTCATTAACCTTAGTTTCTTTTTACCTATGTTTTCTATTAAACTATAATTAACTTCTGTCCCCTTTGGGATTTGGCTTTTGCCTCGCCTTTTATTTGTCTGCCTAAATTTTTGATCTGCCACGTTATAATTGTTGAGGACTTTAAATGCACTAACGCTTCTCTTCTTCATGTAATTTCTTTTCAGGGTTAATCAGAAGTTCTCCGACTACGCGCCAGGGCAATCAAAAGCTAAGTTCTGATCCCTCTTTATTATTATTTAAATTATTTTTACCTTTGATTTTAATTTTTGCCTCATGGTTTAAATTACTTTCAACTGTCAATGAATTACTCATACACTTACCGCTATCATTTTCCGTTTATATCAGAGTCAATCAAGGTTCGACGAGGAAGATCAGGGCGGAGATCAAGATAATTAAATTAATTATTTATACTTCTTATTTTCTGTTATAATTCCCCCATCCCCGCAGGTGTTTATTGTAATAGCGTAGGATTTTCATTATGCCTTTATTTTTCTGCTGTGGTTATTAATCTTAGGGAGTGCAAGCCTTTAACAGAATTAGAATAACTATAATTATAAGATAAATATTATTTGAATACAATCACGTGATTGGTGCACACACTGACCTTTAGGGTAACCCATCTTGTTGCCTTTGTTGCCTGTTGCCTCTAATTGTACTAAATAGTCAAAGTCCCTTGATTCCGAGGATACCTAAAGCAAAGGTTGCCTTATTCAGTGATATCATCAATTTTTTCCCTCGAAGCTGCCTCGGTAAAAGATGATTGTCCCAATTGCTAAAGCAAAGGTTGCCTTATTCAGTGATATCATCAATTTTTTCCCTCGAAGCTGCCTCGGTAAAAAATGATTGTCCCAATTGCTAAGGTTTCCTCGCATGATGCCTAAAAAGATTAATGACTATTATATTCTTCCCTTAGACTACCTGTCTCTTTATGGCAAGGGACAATCTTATGGCGAACGATACTATCCTCGATGACCCTTCGATGACCCGCACATCCAATTGAAAGACTTCCTGCCCTCTCATGGTATGGATAGACCCTTTCAAACGAAAGACTTAAAGAACAAGAAAGACGAACTTAGGGTAGGTAGTTCTTAATTGCTTGCTCAATACAAACAAATTCAAATGCTTTTCACACCTCCTTTTCAAATACTTTCAAAACAAGGCTACGCTTATTTATAAGCTAAAGTCCTTAACGAAATCTTTTTACTATTCACACACGACATTTTCAAACAATTCAAACAAACAAGTGAGCTAAGCAATTAAGATTCCATGGATAACCATGGATGCAAAGGGTGCCTTACACCTTCCCTTTGTATAATCTACCCCCCGAACTCAATCTCTTTTCAAAGGTCTTTCCTGTTCTTTTTGCCTTTCCGATATTTGGATAAAATAAAAGTCGGTGGCGACTCTTGCTTACCGCGACATTTCAAATAAAAAAGTGAGTTCACCGTATTACACCAACCTCCTGGGCGAACTCCTGCATTTTCTTTATAGTGAACACGGTTCCTTGGTCGGTTGTGATAGTCTCTGGTATCCCAAATCGTCATATAATGTGATCTTGTATGAAATCTATCACAGCTTCTTGGTCTACGTTTCTCAAAGCTATGGCTTCGACCCACTTTGTAAAGTAATCAATACCGACCAAAATATATCTCTGCTGCTTCGAGGATGCTGGTTCTATTTCCCTGATTGCGTCTAAAGCCCACCCTCTGAACGACCAAGGCTTCACAATAGCATGCAACTCGCTTGCAGGGACGTGCTGAATGCCCCCATGCATCTGACACTCTTGACATCCTTTTTTGAATTATATGCAGTCTTTTAACATTGATGGCCAATAAACTCCCGAGCGTATTAGAGTCCACTTCATCTTATGGCCAAACTGATGTGCTCCGCAAGCCCCGCTGTGTACATTCGACACGGCTAGATAAGCTTCGCTCTCTCCTAGACACTTGAGGAACATTCCTTCGGGTGTTTTCTTGAATAGTTCATTTTCCAACAAGACGAAACTAAGAGCCCTATACTTTATTTTCCGATCTGTCAAACCTGTAGGGTTTCGCAGTTATTCCAACAATGGCTTACGCCAGTCTTCTTCTCGACCATTGTCGACTGTAAAAATTTCGAAATTTTCGGTGTCGGCTGCCTCTAATTTTATCACAGACAAGTCTGAGAGGGATAACATAGTTGCTCGAATTTTTTCTCTCACCTTAACAGGCTCTTCATCGGCGCCTCTCTTATATCCTAACACCTCTTGTGCTAGATCATTGGCTTCTTGATTTTCTTGCCTGGGCATATGTCGAATATTCGATGAATTGAATCTTCTAAGCAGCCTGTTCGCCACTACGAAGTACATAACTAGATTTTCTTTAACGCATTTGTACTCCTTGGAGACTTGCTTTACTACCAACTCAGAATCTCCCATAATTTTGACATTCCTTGCCCCCAATTCTAGCAGCAGTTCAAGTCCAATTATTAAGGCTTCATATTCAGCCTCATTGATGGTACACATACCAACTATTGAGTACTTGAACTCTGCTAGAATTCCATCTAGAGAAATTATGATTCCTCCAATACCCGTTCCATTTTTGTGACTGGACCCATCGAAATACAATTTCAAGGGTTCCAAGTCGACATAATATTGAGGAACTTCAACCATAGAATGGTCGACCAGGAAGTCTGCTACCACTTGCCCTTTCAGTGCTTTCACAGGAGCATATGTTAGGGAATATTCAGTTAATGCTAATGCCTATTTACCAATTCGACTATGTAAAATTGGTTTAGACAACATGTGCTTAATAATATCAGAATGCGAAGAAACATACACATCAACTGGTTTTATATATTGCTTCAACTTCATACAAGAGAAATACAAACACAGGCATAGTTTTTCTATATCGTTATACCTAGTTTCAGGATCATTTAACATTCGACTAAGGTAGTACACCGGTCTTTCGATACCCTTTTCATTTTCTTGAACTAACATACTTCCTATAGTCGATTCCGAGACTGCAATGTATAGCCTCATGGACCTGCTTCTGACAGGTGGTGCCAATACTGGATTTTTCGTCAGATATTCTTTGATCCTGTTGAAAGCCTCTTGATGCTAACTTTTCCAGATGAAGTCTTCATTCTTCAGTCGAAGTAGTGGTGAGAATGCCTTCGTCTTTCCACTTAAGTTAGATATAAACCTCCTTAAGAAATTTATCTTCCCTAATAAAGATTGAAGTTCCTTCTTTGTCGATGGAGGTTTAATATCCATAATGGCTTTGGTCTTGCTTTGGTTGACTTCTATACATTTTTTATGCACTACAAAGCCAAGGAAATCTCCTGCCTGCACACAAAAAGCACATTTTAATGGATTCATTTTTAAACCATGTTTCCTCATTCTTTCGAAAGATTTCCTAAGATGCTCTAAGTGTGTCGACCTGCAGGCCGACTTTATGACAATATCGTCGATATATATTTGCATAAATTCTTCGATAAAGTCATGAAACATAGAATTCATTACCCTTTGGTACGTGGCTCCGACATTCTTCAGGCCGAATGGCATAACCACCCATTCATATGTTCCTAATGCCCCCGGACATCAAAATGTCGTCTTCGGGACGTCTTCTTCTGCAATAAAAACTTGGTTATAACCTACATAACCATCTAACATACTTAAATATTCAAAACCTACCGCTGAATCGATTAACATTTCTTCTATCGGCATGGCATACTCATCTTTTGGGGTAGCAGCATTTAGATCTCTAAAATCAATGCATACCCTTAGCTTCCCATTCTTTTTCATAACTGGTACTATGTTTGCTAACCATTCAACGTACCATGCAGTTCTTATGAACTTGCTCTTAAGAAGTCGTTCCACCTCTTCCTTTATCTTCGACATTATTGCTGGCGCAAAACGTCGAGGTGTTTGTTTTACTGGTTTCTTGACAGCTTGTGTTGGCAATTTTAATTCAACCAATTCCCTGATCAATCCAGGCATTTCATTATAATCCCATGCGAAGCAATCTTTAAATTCTTTTAATAATAAAATTACCTGCGGCCTGAGTTCTTGGTCTATGTTGACGCTGATGAATGTGGGTCTCTTATCTCCCTGCCCAGATCGATTTCTTCCAAAGGATCTTGTGGCTGCATCTTCTTTGGCGCCATAGGGTCCTTTTCGAACCCTAAAGGTTCGTCGTCGTATATGCAGTCGAAACGCTGATTATCAATGTCTTCTTTTGATGTTTCTGCTCTTGTGGTCGAACTATCATTTATATCTTGTATTTGATTTTCTTTGTCAACCATGTCGGTTTCAGCTTTTAAAGTCGAATTGATTTTGTTTTCAGCAATATATGCCGAAATCCTTTTTAGAGCTTCTAGTTCAGACATCACCAGTTGTGTTTCCCCAGCCTAATGGTACAGGGTCCGACAGGTATGGATCCTCTAAAGGCTCCACATCCCAGATAAAGCCATGGGTCTCGTGTAATTTTAAGGAGACAAATGCTTCACTAAGGTTTGGGTAGACATCTTCAGCTGGCTGGAAAGGGGCTATGTTGGCCAGCTTCATGTCGAACTGCTTTTGACCAATATTGTTAACATCAGCCATGAAAAAGCTTTGGTCGGCCTCAATATTCTCGACAATACCATCTTCCCTCCAGATAATTAACCGTTGGTGCATGGATGAAGGTACAGCTCCTACACCATGTAACCATTCCCTTCCAATCAGCAGGTTGTAATTGGGCTTTCCTTTGATAACCATGAAGATGGTTGGTCGAGTCACCGAGCCGACAATGATATTCAGTTGAATGACACCCATTGTGTTTTTGGTGCTTCCTTCGTAGTCTGAAAGGACCACGTTATGAGATCTAATATCAGTGTCAAACATTCCAATTTTCTTCAGCATGTGATGTGGTATAATGTTCACTGTCGCACCACAATCGACCAGCACTTTGTTCACAGCTACCTCCTCTACTTTAGCTCTTATTAGTAAAGGTTTCAAATGGCCTCTCATCGTCATATCTGGGCGTTCGAAAAACGCATCTTGGTTCTCTATGGAACCATTGTTCATCACAAAGTAACATGTAGGCCTATGCAAAGCCATTTCAGCAGCAACAGTTTCGTCCACATCCTCAGCTTCGGTCGGGACGTTGAACTCCTGGGGCAAGATCGACACCATATTGACTAGGATATCGAGACTCTCTCCTGAGTCAGAAGCAAAGCCATCTGTTGCTTCATTTGGATCCTTGGTCGCAGGTTTACCAATAAATTCCTTGATTTGTTGCTTGACAGCTGAATCGACCTTCACCTTATATTGCTTCTTTTTGTAGACCTTTTCATTTGCAGCCTGCCTAGCAGCAGCAGCGGCTTGCCTTTCAGCCTGCTTCCTTCTTTGAAAACGCCTCCACTGGGTTCGACTCATGGGATTTTTGCCCATGTAGTTCTCAGATATGTGGCTCTTTCTCTCATAATGAATCTCCAAATGATAACTCATTGGAGCTTTTCCCTTCCTGTTCTTCTCAACTTCGACGAATTCAGGTTTTTCCCGCGACATCTGAGGCTTGATCCAAGTGCCTTTGGGCGCAGCAGCTGGAGGCACATAGCTTCTTGGCCTGTTTGGATACGCTTTTTTAGGGTCCCTCCTTTCCCATTGGGCTCTGCCTCGTTCAAACTGCAGCTTTTGGAAACTCTCTGCAGCAACTTTGTCAGTCAAAGCACTACATCTGGGGCACAACCCCACTTGGGAATCCTGATTCTTGCATCAAAACAGGAAATCCAAGAAATCTTCATCATGCTTGGGGTACACATCAGCAAGTCGAACTTAGGGAGTTTCGCCGGTGCTTTCTTCCAGCATGTCATCAGGTATCTCAGTCAGTTCAACCATGTTGATATCGACAGCGTCAGCAAACAAAGCCTCTTCCTGTTTGAGTGGGTCAGCGTCGATTTTCACCCTTCTGGTAGCAAATTTCAGTCGACCTTCGTGAAGTGACTTCTGGACCAGATCCCTGAAAAGAAAACATCGAGAGGTTGAATGCCCAAGATAATTATGATACTTGCAAAAACCTCTTTTTTGTCGTTGTTCTAATGGTGGTAGTTTGGCATTTGGGGGTACTAAAATCTGACCATCTTTAACTAATACATCGAAAATTTCCTCGCATTTACTAATATCAAAAGTGTAAGTTTTAGTAGGGAATTTCGAATTGTTATCAACCGAGACATTTTTTCCTTTCGACGGAAACAATGATTTACATTCGTATGCTGGCCCTGGTTTCATTTCGGCCAGATCAATCTCTGCCTCTGTTGGTGAGATGTAGTCAGCTTCGTATATAGGGTATGTATCATCATAATCAACGTAGGCTACCTTTTCCTTTTTAGCTTTTGCCTTGGTATGCCTGAATTTTTCTAGTCTTAAGCGTTCAAGGTGTCGAACCCTATCAGCTAACTGCGACATACTTTTGACAAAAGTTGGGTCTATTTACTTCCTAATGGAATAATCTAACCCTCCTGCCGCCATCTGAACCGGTTCATGTTTAGGCACCTGCGTGAAACATTTTGCTTTAAGTGACCTAAACCTATTCAGATAGTCGTCGATGGTCTCTGCGAACCTCCTTTTGATGCTCGACATTTTGACCAGACTGATTTTCGAATGGCTTTCGTAAAACTGCTCATGGAAAAGCTTTTCCAATTTTGTCCATGAATCGACAGAGTTGGGGGTAATATAGTAAACCAAGTGAACGCTTCCTTTGTAAGAGACAATGGAAAATGCTTAACTCTGAGGCTTTCGTTATTCGCCATGTCCCCTGATTCAATCAGATATCTAGCAATATGCCCGACTATCGATTTGGTCGCCACATGGGGATTTGATTTTGTGGTACTATTTCTTCATCCAACGAATCGTCTTCTGTAGGTGTGTGCACAACCATCTGCCTATGAGCTTGAGGATGTTGTCGACCAGTCGTCTGAGGTGCCCCCAGGTAGTTGCATAGTCGAGTGAGTTGATCGACCACCTGTCTATTCGACTCTGCTGATTCCTACATTATAGGATTAAAGACAGTTCCTTTTTAGTTAGTCAGCATGTTTACCAACTCATGATTGCTATCATCCATCTGTTGCCTAAGCACAACTACGGACGTGGTCGACAAAGGTACAGCTCTGTTCTGATTTGTCCTATTTTGGGCACCTGGTGTGGATCCTTGTGCATCTGACACTAAAGCAGGACTTGACATCGACTGACTCCCAACTATCAAGGAATACGGCATTCCATATGTGGGGTCAGCGGTTCCGAAACGAGGTACATTGTGTCGAAATGGTGTACCTCTTACTCTAGTTCCCCCTGGTGGTATCACGGGGATATCTGCTGATACCATTCTCAGAACTACAACATCTGCCTCTGCACCAGTCACTGGGTCGACCGGAGTAAGCACTGTGTTGGAGGAGTCCAAAGAGTGTGAAGGGACTTCATCAACGTTATTTTGGTTAGGTGTTTTCGTCATATGATTAAACAATAAAAGGATTGCATTGAAATTAAAGATGGTGATTCACATACATCAGAACTCTTAGCAACTCTTGTTTCCTGAAGGGCGGAAATTAGGCAGAGTGTAAGCAAGTAGTTTGATTGTAATAGTGAACACTTATATGCTTTACATGAAGTAACCACCTAGTACAATCTATGACCAAGATTCAAATAATCAACAACCGTCTCACAGGATCTTTCTTTGTGTTTTGGCGCCTTTGGCACACGATTTTGGTCTTGTAACCGTTTCCTTGATATTTCAAACTTTGAATTTTGAAATCTCGCGCTTCATTTGTTCCTGATAACCGTCTTCTGTCGACACTGCGTCCCACCATCGAACACTTCATCTATAAAAACTTCTAAGTGCGGAACCTCCAGGTTCGACTTCTGCTCTTGCTTCGACTCCTAACCATCTCGACATCATCTACTGTCGATTTTGGCTTTGTTTTACTTTTGTGCAGGTTTCCTGTTTGAATGTGGGAGTCCTCTGATGAGGGCACGTGTCTTGTTTTGCCTCTAAGAATTTTCTTAGGGTAACAGTTACCCATATCTTTAAGAAAGGAGTTTCATATTAACAACAAATACTGCTTAGAATACATAAATTTTTCACAATTTTAATAGTTAGTTTAGATCACAAATATGATTTTTTACGTTAACTAATGGATGCTTTAACAAATCTAGTTCACAAATCAAAAATTGATGGTTAAGATTGTTTACCGTGTGTAATCAATATTAATATTTGTACTTGCTAAAAGTACAATAAGCAAGTGTGACGTTCCCTAATGTACTAGAGATATAAGAGGCTTTAAAGTGGTTAGGATATTGAGACCTAAACTCAAATGAGGTGAGAAGCTACTATAAAGGTGTATTTTTCTATGTTATTAACCCTCTTTTAGTATTATGGTATTGATATATTTATCTGTCAATGGTCCAAATCGAGTGAATCAAGTCTCCCTATAATTTAGCAACCATTATCAGCATGATTGCACTTTACAGACATGAAAGCTGGAGATTCCAGTGAGACACATTTGGACAAAGAGAGCTCGAACCAAAATGGTGGCGCTTGAACTAGTGTGAGAGAGACTTGGAAGGGTGAAGGGTAAGCGTGTTCACTCGCCCCGATCCCCAATGTCTTTCTAAATCATACCACGTCATGATCCTTTAAGCACGATAACTCGTAGAGGCTGAACTGTTTTAACCCCTAAATCATCTTTGGTCCCTCAGCATGGTTGGTACCCATCTCACAACGGATTAAGGAAAATTTCCTAGTGGCATTGGAGGCAAAAGCATCAAAGTTTGTATCTTGTGTAGTTTGTTGGATAAACTTAAATGCTGCATTGGGCAGCAAAAAAGTTAGATTCTCTTGGGTAGTTAAAAGTTTGTTTCTCCTAGGAAATAACAGTTTATTAAATGCTATAACCTTTCTCTCTTATCTCTTGGTCTCTAAATAAAGACCTCATTGTAACAATTCTTAACATATTGTGAAAACTATCATTATCAATAGAGGAGTTTTGCTTCCTTCAAGTTGGCATCAGAGCTTATGGAAAATATGATGAGTCAAATGCCACTGCCTCCATTATCAAAATCAAATTATGAAAACTGGAGCATCCAGATGAAGGCGCTGCTTGGATCGTTAGATGTATGGGAAGTAGTAGATGTTGGGTTTGAAGAACCAGAAAACACGGCGAGAAACACAACATCCCAGAACAAGGCGTTGAAAGAGACGCGGTCTAAGGACAAAACAACATTATACATGTTGTTTAGAGCTGTAGACGAATCAGGATTTGAAAAGATTGCTGGTTCAACTATGTCAAAGGAAGCATGGGAAACTTTAGAAAAGGCGTTCAAAGGAGCAGATAAAGTTAAGCAAGTTCGATTACAAACTCTTCGAGGAGAATCAGAAAGAATGAAGATGAAGGAGTCGGAGTCTACTACATCACGCGTGTACAAATAGTTGTAAACCAACTGAAACGAAATGGAGAAGCAATGACCGATGCTCGTGTTGTCGAAAAGATTCTAAGATCTTTGACAGACAAATTCGAAAACATAGTATGTGCAATAGAAGAGTCGATGGATCTCTCGACAATAACTGATGAAGCAATCGCTGGTTCACTTGAGGCACATGAACATCGCAAAATACAGAGGAAGGAGGAGACACTTGATAATGCATATCTAACAACGGAATCCACTAAAGACGAAAGGGCACTCTTTTCTCAAAATTGGCGTGGGAGAGGACGTGGCCGTGGAGGTCTAGATGGTGGTCGAAGTTATCAAAATGACAACTTTGAGAGAAGACAGGCAAGCCAACAAAATTGGCGAGGTAGAGGACGTGGTCAGAGAGGTGGTAGATTGAACTAATCCAACATCGAATGCTACAAATGTAACAAACAAGGGCACTATGCGAAGGAATGCAACTCCTACAGCTGCTAAGCTGCTATAACTATGGTAAAGGAGGACATCTTGCAAAGGATTGTCAACTCAGAAGAAAAGTGGAAGAGACAACAAATTTTATCCTTGAGACAGAATCGAATGAAGGATTCCTATTGATGACTCAAAAGGAGGTAAGCACAGGGAATGACACTATGTGGTATCTTGACTCAAGGGCAAGCAATATGTGTGGTCACAAACACCTATTCAAAGAAATAAAAAAGATCGAATATGGTCATGTATCCTTTGGAGATGCATCAAAGGTGAAGGTTGAAGGCAAAGGAACAATTTGTTACTTGCAAAAGGATGACTTGCTTGGGTCAATTCAAGACGTCTATTTTGTGCCAAAACTCAAAGCAAATATTTTGGGTTTGGGACAACTCACAGAGAAGGGTTATTCGATATTCATGAAGGATCGAATACTGCATCTGAAGGATAAATTAGGGGATTTGATTGCCCAAGTCAAAATGGAGGGAAATCGAATGTACAAACTGAATCTAAGAAGCGTTCGAGAAAAATGCTTGAAAGTTAATGTCAAACACCAGTCGACCTTGCGGCATCTGCGGTTTGGTCATCTACATCATGCTGGGATAAAGAGATTAGCAAAGAAGAACATGGTGCATGGACTACCTAGCATGGAATATGAAAGAAAATTTTGTGAAGAGTGTATACTTGGTAAGCAAACAAGAAATTCCTTTTAGAAGAAGTCAGAATATCAGGCTAAACACATCCTTGAATTAATTCACACTGATATTTGGGGACCAATCACTCCAGAATCCTTTAGTGGCAAGAAGTATTTCATCTCCTTCATTGATGATTTTTCTAGGAAGACTTGGGTCTATTTCCTGAAAGAAAAATATGAAGCACTCGACACATTAAAGAAGTTTAAAGTAATGGTGGAGAAGACAACTAATTGACACATCAAAACTCTTCGATCTGATAGAGGAGGAGAGTATACCTCGGCAACCTTTATGAAGTATTGTGAAGAGCAAGGCATAAGGAGATTTCTAACTGCAGCATACTCACCTCAACAAAATGGGGTTGCTGAAAGTAAGAATCGAACAGTCCTTGACATGGTTCGGTCAATGCTTAAGGGCAAAAACATGATGCTTGAAAAAGTAAAATATAAACTCTATATATATATATATATATAATAATAATAATAATAATAATAATAATAATAATAATTTAGGTGTAAATTATAAATAAATAAATAGTATATTGAAAAAATAAAATGATATTAAAACACACTTGTTGTGCTAAAGTGACACTTATTTAACACTTTAGGGGTAGTTAGAAATTGATGGACTGTGTATTAAATGAAATCCCATTGTGTGATGATTCTTAGTCAAGTTTTTGATTGGCATTAAATTGATAGATCGAAGAAAGAGGCCAAATCCAAGTCAAACTTAATAAACATTAGGTGGTTACAAACTTAAATGCATTTATACAACCCTTTATTAAACAAATAACGCAAACTTGGTGGTCACGGTAGTTGATATTAGCATGACTTCAGTTAAACAATTCATGGAAAGGAACTGGAATTTTGTGAAGCTTCTAGACTTATTCTACAATGATGAAGGGTACTTCATCATGCGATTCCATTCGTTCTAGGAGAAAGAAGTTGTGTTATCTAAAGGGCCTTACACTATACTGAATATGCCCATGTTAATCAGAGATTGGTCGCCAAATTTTAATTTGAAGAGAGACATGCTCAAAACTATACCAATTAGGGTCACTCTTCCTCATCTACCTTTATATCTATGGGGAGCCAGAAGTTTAGGGAGAATTGGAAGTATTTTGGGGACACAAATTGTTACTGACGAATGCACAGCACAAAGGCTCAGAGTCTCATATGCTCGAATTCTAATAGAAGTTGATATCACTCAAGAGCTTCCTACAGAGATTGTTATCAAAGACACAGAAGGGAACAAGATGAATCAAGTTTTGGAATACGAATGGAAGCCGAAGTTTTGTGGTAAATGCAAGAAATTCGGCCACATTTATGATAAACCTCTAGTGAAGAAGGAGAAAGTATGGAAACCAAAAATTCCTCCTAATTTGAACAGCACTGATGCAGCTGAATCAAGTAATAAGGGAGTGACTACTACCAAGGATGATGATACTGACTGGACCAAAGTGCAAAGGAGTGGTAAGAAGCAGTGACAGAAGCATGTACACCTAGGATTCAATGCACAAATGATTTTGGACCACTTGGAGATTTGAATGCCTCCTTGTTGGTACAAGACAAGGTGCCATGATTGTTTCTTGGAATGTTAGTGGACTCAATAAGGTAGGAAAGACTTGAGAAATTAGTTCCCGTCTCAAGGGTCTAAATCCTACAATCATAGTTCTTTTGGAAACTAGAGTGAAAATAAATAAGGCAGTGGCTATTAGAAATAAGCTTAATGTGCATGAAAAGTACCTTGACAATTATGATCATCATGAAAATGGGAGAATTTGGTTACTTTGGGATGACAACAAAGTTGATGTTAAACCAATTAGCAGTACTAGTCAGTTGCTACACTGTGGAGTTTATACCAAAAATGGTGAGTTCCTTAATTGGCTTACTTCCATCTATGCGATGAACCACTTGGAGGATAGGAGAAGGCTATGGAAAGACATTGTGAATTTGCAGGTTCAGAATAATGACTCTTGGTGCTTACTTGGTGATTTCAACAATGTGATTCATGCCCAAGACATAATTGGGGGTAGAGATGTCACTGAAGCTGAAACTTGTGATTTTAAAGAGATGATGCAAAGTGTTGGGATGTACGAAGGAGACAGTACGGGTGACTACTTCACCTGGTCGAATAAGCAAGTTGAGAACACCATCTATTCGAGAATTGACAGGTTTTTGGGGAACTTAACGTGGCTGCAGCAGAACATTGATTCTTCTTTAATCATCATGCCTCCTAGCATTTCTGACCACAGTTTATTATGTCTGAAAACTACAGTAAAGCATAACCATTTCAGAGGCAATTTCAAGTATAGAAATAGTTTGGCTAGGATCACAGGGTTTCATGATGCTGTTGAGAAAAATTGGAGGATTCCTATATCGGGGAACCCTATGTATGTGTTATGGGTGAAACTAAAGAGGCTGAAAGATGTGTTAAGAGTTCTTTGCACTAATTTCCATGATATGAAGAGGAAAATAGATGCAGCAAGGCAGGATCTTGAAAAGGCTCAAATTGAGCTTTGCACTAACAGATTCAATATTGATAAAATTGAGAATGTTCAAACTTGGTCTAATAATTTGATGACTCTTAATGCGGTGGAGGAAAGCGACCTGAAACAAAAGGCTAAGTTGGATTGGATTAGGCTTGGAGACGGAAACAATGGGTACTTCCATGCATCTATTAGAGGAAGACTTAAACAAAATACCATCCAATTCTTACATAAGGAAGATGGCAGTATTATAACTAGTCAAGAGGACATTGAAAAGGAGGTGTTGGAGTTCTATGGAGGTCTTCTTGGCTCCACTAACAGCAACTTGTTGGGAATTAATATTCCTGCTATTAGAAAAGGAAATACTCTAAACCAGCTTCAGAGGGATTTCCTAGAGGGTTCTGTTATAAACTGTGAAATAACCAAAGCTATTAAGGAGATGGGAATCAACACTACTCCTGGGATGGACGGCTTTGGTTCGGGCTTTTTCAAGGATGCTTGGAACATTGTAGGAAATGATGTCACTGCTGCTATTCAAGACTTTTTCACTCATAACAGGCTGCATAAAGGTTTCAACAGTGTTGTTGTTGCTCTAATTCCAAAACATAAAGATGCGAGAATGATGAAAGATTATAGGCCCATTTCGTGTTGCATTACGATTTACAAGGTGATCTAAAAAATTTTAAACAACCGGCTGAGAAGTCTAATTGGGTGCATTGTAAGTAAGAATCAGGCTGCCTTCGTGCCTGGCCAGCATCTGCATGATCATGTGTTATTGGCTTTCGAGTTGCTGAAGGGCTACGAAAGGAAGCATGGCGCTCCAAAATGTATGCTTCACATAGACATTCAGAAAGCGTATGACATGGTGCATTGCGATGCTCTGGAGAAAATTCTAAGTGAGTTTGGTTTCCCTGGAAAATTTATAGGGTGGATAATAACTACTATTAAAAATGTGTCATATGTGTTTAAGGTTAATGGTAAACACACTATGAAGATGTCAGCCAAGAGAGGTATTAGGCAGGGGGGCCCATCTCCCCCCTGCTGTTCATTTTGGTCATGGAGTATCTAAATAGAATTCTTTGCCAGTTGGAGAAGATTCCTGATTTTAAGTACCATTCAAAATGCAAAAATTTGAAAATCACTAATCTTTGCTTCGCTGATAATTTGTTGTTGTTTGCTAAGGGTGATGCGGTTTCGATTAGCCTCTTGATGGAGAAAATCAATTCTTTCTTAAAATCCATGGGTCTCAAGGTCAACCCTAAAAATGCTCTATTTTCTTTGGGGCTGTTGATTGGGAAACAAAAGATGACATATTGAACATCACTAGCTTTTCGGAAGGCGAAATTCTGTTTCGCTATCTTGGGATCCCTATGTCTAATAAGAAACTAGCAATAAAGCACTATGATGTCCTTATTGAGAAAATTATGTGCAGAATCACTCACTGGAGTTCCCGTCTCCTTTCTTATGCAGGAAGGGTCCAACTTATTCAAAGTGTCGTTTTTGCCACGGTTAATTTTTGGATGCAGTGTTTGCCTCTTCCCAAAGGAGTTATTCAGAAGATCAATGCTTCCTGTAGAAGTTTTCTTTGGATAGGTGATATAGAGATTTCCCGTAAATCTCCGATAGCCTGGGAGATAGTTTGCAGCCCCTAAGAAAATGGAGGTTTGAACATTATAAATCTCTCTTTTTGGAACCAGGTTAATTTACTAAAGCTGTTGTGGAACATTTCTCAAAAATCTGATAGTCTGTGGATAAAGTGGCTTCATTCTTATTATGTCAAAGATAAATCTATATGGAGCTTAGACATTAAGAATAGCCACTCTTGGATTTTTAAGTGTATACTGAAACTACGACCTCTCTATCAGCAGCACATTCAGCTTATGCAAGATGGTTTCAAGTCAAAGAAAATATATTTGGCCTTGGTCAGTGGTACTGATAAAGTTTTCTAGAGAACGGTATTTTTTCGTAATTTGGAAAGGCCTCGTGCCCAGTTTACTCTTTGGCGGCGAAAAACAACAGAAAAGATACCATGAAAACGATTGAGAATTAATTTATTTTTAGGATGAGGGATTACGGCATCGTCACTATATTGTACAAGGGTTATAGGTTGTAGAAGTTGCAGAATTAACGCGCTAAAATTTAGCGGGAAGTTTTTAATCTTTTACTAAAGATGGTAATTATGTGAACAATATTTATTTATCTATAAAAAATTATAATTAATGAAATAGAACGTGCCTTAAAAAATGTGTTTGTATGATTCGTCATTTTTAACATTCGTTCCAAATATCAGTGTTGTTTTTTTTTATTAATTTAATTATTCATCTTGCAACAAAAAATATATCTTTATTTTTTTGTTAATATTTATTAATTTTTAGTTATATTTTTTTGTAGCGGTAAATTTTGAAGCCACAAAAGATACAAATTTATATGTCATAATACATATTTCACTTCTTCATCTAATTCACTCTCTCTATATTTCAACTTCTTCAACAATATTTTTACTAAATTTTTTACTTATAATTTGCTAATTCTTAGTCATGTTTTTCAAATCATATATTTATCATGCAACTACTAATTTCGAAATCATGTTTTCATTATTGTTGAAATTAATAGTTGTGTTGTTGGGGTTTGAAATCTCACCTTAAGTAGGTTTCTAGGTTGTTGGGTGTATAAAAATGTGGTGACAACTTCACCCTTAAAGCTAGTTTTTGAGGTTGAGATTTAATAGTTATTATTAATGTGTCTTGCTTAATTTTTTTCTATTTTATTTCATTTCTAATTTTATTGTTTTCTTAATTATCTTCTATATTATTTTTCTAGATATAGGCTTTAAAAAAGAGAAAAATATATATTTTTTCTTAATAAAATTGTAATTGAAGAAGTTAGGCTATCGATGGGGTGAGATATAATATAAATAAAAGTATCTATTGTCCGAGAAAGTATTAAAGTTTAAAAATAAATTTAAAATAAGTTAATATGAGTTTTTATGTTGATTGATTTTATAAAAAGATTAAGAATAATTTGATAGTTTGTATTTTAATATAGTTTTAAAAATAAAAAATATACAAAAGTTTAAACACGATAAAATATAAAGGTTTAAAAATAATAAAATGAAGAAAAAAATGCTAAAGTAATGGCTTTCTTATTATTGGTCTTGACAAAAAAAAAAAATCTCCTCTTTTTAAATGTAACATTTTGTTTTCTCTAATTTTATGGATTTTTTATAAAAAATATTGACTTTCAAGCATCATAAAATAATTATTTTATTAGAATTTTTGAAAATATTGGGTTATATGATATAATGGATTAGAGGATGAATTTTTATTATTGTTTTGAAAAGAAATTTAAATTAATTTCATTACCATACACTACTAGAAATACACGTATTTCCTGCGGAATTACCTGCGGATTTTTACTAAATTTCCGCAGGAAACGTGTTTCTTGCGGATTTTCCTGCGGTTTTATGTCCCCGGCTAAAACCTTCGTGGGTAATATTTTTCGCAGGTAATTCCGCAGGTATTTCCGCAGCTAAATCCGCAGGAAAGAATTCGTAGATAAATCCGTTGGTAAATCCGCAAGAAATGTATATCCGCAGGAAAATCCACAGGAAATTTCTTTCTCAAATTAAATAATTTTTTATTTTTATAAACTTTTGAACCATTATATATATTTAAATAACTATAATATAAAATAAAATTATAATTTTCAATTTAAATTAAACTTGAATTCATAGAACATAATTGGTAAGAAGTATTTACATAGTCATTACTAATAATGATTCAAAAAATCAAGTTATTACTAATCATTTGTCAACCAAGTTAAAAAGATAATACAATCCAAAAACTAAGTCAAAATGAAAAAAAAGGTACAAATCAAAATTCATTTTAGTGTGTTGAGGCCGGAGTTGAGTGAGTTGAGGCCGACTTGGATGTGGAATAGGTTGTGGTTGTGGTTGGAGTTGAGTGAGTTGAGGCCTACTTGGATATGGAATAGTTTGGGGTTGAGCTTGACCTTGAGCTTGATATTGAGTGAGTATAATGATATGAGGACTAGGTTGGGGTTGAGTGTGTTGTGGTTGAGTGAATTGAGGTTGAATAAGATATGGAATAGGTTGAGGTAGAGTGGGTTGGGGTTGAATAAGATATGGAATAGGTTGGGATTGTTTGGGTTGAGGTTGAGTGAATTGAGGTTGTGTGACTTCATGTTGAGTTGATATATTCTTCTTGTACTTTTTTGGCGGCATAGTTTAAGAGAATTCAAACGAATGCAAAACCTGAAAAGTTAGAGTGCAACAAATCTTAATAGGGGACCCTAACAAAATATACAAAATCTTAATAAAACTGCATGCAGTAGCAGTATCAATACACACCCATACATTTATCCATATTGACTATAGCCCATGCAGTAGCAAAATTGAAGAATTTATTGACTATCTGTTCCTTGAGGAAACTCAGACAACAAATCTAAAGATAACATTCAGCACTAGAATAACTCTTAATACATGAAGGGACTAGAAACATGGTATCTACTACTTAACTTTTCAATAAAATAGTCTTACAATCTAATCAAGTCAGGGATAACTTTTCAAGATTACTTAGTTAAACAAATCTGAAGATAACATTCACCACTGTAAACTGTCTGCGGCTTTTAAACTATTAAATTGTCAACTGTATCAGGAATCACATAATTAATTGTTTATTTTGCTACTGCATCAACAAGAACTATCTCTTCATAGTCACACACACTTATACAATCCCACTAGATGGTCACTAATGTAGGACATTTGAAGCCACTAAGATATATGTATACTCAATAAAATAGTGAAATCTATGTATTTTTATTCAACAAAATAGTCATTGTTAGAAAGAGAATATTACTAAACTATTCACAACATAACATACATAGAGTAGGAATGCTGATTGTGGCGCATTTAGGTTCGTAGATAATGGACATGCTATCGGTATAGGTTCACCAAGGCAAGAGGATTGAAAAATGATGAGAATGTGTTGTGTGCTTTAATAGAAATGGTGGTTGACTAATCTATAGATGTTTCACTTATTAAATATTCTCCAATATTATTTGCAAACACATTCAGTTTTCATTAACTTTTCTATATATAATTGACTATTATAAGAGTTTGTACACAACCAGTCACAATAATTTAATAATAATTTGGAGACATGGTCCTTTCACTCATACAATTAGGTGGCACTGGCAAAAACAGAAAATTGACAGTGTGCAGAATTAGCAGGGTTCAAAGACGAACCTGAGCTTCTATTCTATTGATGCTTTCTTGCTTCTTGTATGCCCTGTTCAGAACAAAACTTTTCATTAAGAAACTTCTCATAGAAAACTCTTTGGCATAGGAGGAAAGATAACATAAATCTCAACCAGCAGAACATAGTCAGAGAAAAGACAAGGGGAAAAGTGTAAGCTTCAATCCTATAATCCATACTTGATGTTTATGGTTAAATTAAAATTAAAAATTAACTATCCTTCTATTTCCAACTTGACTTCCTCTGTCTGAAGCTTCTCCTCGACATTTCTTCGAACATCTTCTATCCTTCTTGCAGTCTCTTCTTTCAACAGTGCCAAATCCTCCTCAAGTGGAGCCTCGTAGTAACTGTAGCAACCTGCCCTAAAAATTTATAACTTAGAGAGTCGCCACCTATTCTGAAAGGCGAATAGGAAACCCTACGCAGTATAGAGATCAGGGTAAGATACTATATTCGGGTCGAGGGAAGGTGTTAGGCACCCTCAACCCTTTCCTAAAGGTTAACATTGCAAAGATAAGGGTTATGGCAAAACATAAAGAAAGATGACAGACAGTAAATAAAGTTAAAGGCTAATTATTTGAACATGATTAGAGTTTGGAAGAGGGGGACTCGCCTTGTTGCCAAGTGCCTACGTACCTCCTTATGGAGGATCAGAGTCTACGTAGTTCGGGCCAGGGTTGTACGCCTTAGAATTAGAATTTTGATTTGAGATGGTTTGAAGGCTTTTTGAATGGCCTATCGTAGTTTTGAATAAGGATGAAAGGCATTTTGAGTTGCCTAGGATAAAAATCCGTAGTATCGTGGTTTAGTGTATTTTGAGATTTGGGCGTACAACCCTGATTTAATTTGTACCATTAATCGCGATGATCAATAGGTTTGATCACCATAATTAACAGATTAACAAAAGCATTGCTAATTATTCTAATTGATTGATTCGATTATCACCGTTAGCAAATTGATGTGTTTTGATTATTTTAATTATTTAATTTTATCATTATCCCTCGTAATCAATAGGTTCGATTACAAATAATATTAAATTTGATAAAGGGAAATATGCTAATCATCGTAACCAATAAGATGGTTAAAACCATTTAGCAAAATAGGTTTGTTTTAATTATATTATTTAATTAGAGTAAATTGATTATATGCGTAATTTTATCGTTTTGATATTTTATATTTCTTGTTATTATTCTTTTAATAGAACTTAATTTAATTTAACCTAACTAGTTATGTACCTATAAGAACAAGATCAAATTAGTGAAATAGAATAAAACCACTATCCTAAAAAATGATAAATTCAATGGGTGCTGTTAGCAATGGATATGTAGGTGTTAGTAATAAACAAAGAAGACTCATCATTCACATGGCAAACCACTAAATATCTAACCTTAACCCAAAAGTTAATTATTAGTTATAAATAAATAAAAAAATATAAAAGTGTAAACAAAAGAATAAAGAAGTTAAAACGTGGAAAGAGAGAAATCAGATCTGCAAAAAACTTCTATCTCCTCTTCCATGCGGTCTCTAATCTCTCGCTTTTCTTCATCTTCTTCAATAGCATAAACAAAACTTCAACCTTTCCTCTTTCAATTTCTCTTCTCTGGCGGTGCAGTTGATTGAGTGTTGAACGTGGCACGCGTCTAGGGGGTGAATCGGAGGGAGTTTCGTCAGTGGTGTGCGCGCGGTGGTCGGAGTTGTGTGCGTGATGCTGTACGGCATGGATCGGAACCTGAAGCGGCTGATTTCAGATGGCGGTGGGGTGATCTCCTTTTTCTTGTTTCCGGTCCTCTCTCTCTCTCTCTCTCTCTCTCTCTCTCCCTTGTTCTTACTGCCCCATTCTACCACTCTCATGCATACAAAACCCAGAATAAATGCATAAATCAGCAATAATATGGTGTCAGCCGCGAATAGCCGTGGCAAGGCTTATGAACATGCGGCGGAAATCAAGAACGCACGGCGGCGCTCATGGTGAGGCACGACGGTCGGCGGTGTCGTCTCCGTGGTCACCCGGAATCACAAACAACAAACAACAAGCTATTATTTGGTTCTCAAAGCTAAGTGAATCAAGGTTTACCTTTCGTTCTTGACGGTTGGATCGTGTAAGCTCCCTTCTGATTCCCTTCTTTCTTTTGTTTGCAGGTTCGGTTGAATGAATACGGCTCAAGGTTTCTTTCGTTTGCGGCGCTCCAAGAATCTTTTTTTCAGAAAATCTCCTCCCTCCTCATCTAATTTCTTTTCAATTTATAGTTAGGTTTTTCGATTTTTGCTTTAGGAAGAATTAGATTAGATTTTGATTCGTTTGCCATTGATTGTGTAAATTACACTTTTGATTCAATAAATCATAATCAGATTTTACTTTATATTTGTTAAGATGTGATTCAATGTTTGATTGAAGATTTGTCTTAAGATTTGATTGATTACGAATGTGAATATTTGATTTGTGATTCAATCAATTCATGGGCCTGGGCATTTGCTAGATGATTAGGGTTTCTTGTTTGCAGCGGCGCGGATGGAGATGAGGTAGGGTTTCTGCAGCGCTGAAAGGAAGAGGATGCACAGGAACCTGGGTCGGTCCTTGACCCGGTCCAAACCCGATCGAGTCTGGCACATGTGTGGCCCAAATCCAATCTATGGCCCATCTTGCTGTTGATTCATTTTTTGGCCCAATGCTTCCATTAGCTCGTTTTCTTTTTCTTTTTTTTTCACAGCAAAAACAAAAGAAACAAATGAAACCAATGACTTCAAATGAATCATTTAATTAATTAATTAATAAATAATTTAATTAACTAATGATATACTCTTAACCACAAACTAATTAATACTACTCTAATAATAATGATTAACACCACTTAATTAGTACTAATAATAATGTTTGATTAATCTTAATAACCTCAATATTATTTTTAGAACTAATAATAGGAATTAATAATTGCATAGTTAGTAGTAATATAAACATGGAATGGCTAATTGGAATAAATGGGTCAAAATAAATTGGACCTCAAATATTTGCCATTCACACCCCCACTAATTTATACGGGCATTTCATAAGAGACCGAGTTTAATAATAGGTATGTTAAACCCTATGGCTCTTAATTTTTAACGCCCTTAATAAATTAAAACGGGAATTGCACCGGGTAAATTTTGGGGTATGACAGCTGCCCCTATTTAATTACCTTGGATTGAATGGCGTGAGAATACGCAGGTCTCACGCTTTTCGAATCGAAGAGTTATTAAATAATGGAAGACCCCTAAATTTATCTTGCAGTTAGTGTGAGAAAAAAATATTCTCCTTGCTAAAGCTTGAGACTTACATAGCGAGGACTTGCAGTTAGTTGTAATCAGTTCGCCATAGTGCTAGCAGGCTTTTCCTGTGCCAATAGGAGTCACTTGCCTTGATTCGGACAAGTCTACCTGTATAGAAAATCGCTTTGTAAATGCGTATGCATTGCAGATGTATGAATGTTTACACATGTAGATGTCGCGTGTATGCAGATGAGTATGTATGTATGTATGGTAACTCCAACGTCTTATCTCCTTATCACCCATTGAGTTTGTTTCACCCTTTTGAGGTGTGTGCGAATCCTTGTTCGGATTGTATTTGAGGAGATGAAGTAATGTCAGACTACCTGAAGAGGTTTCCTGAACAGGGCAGATCATTGGCAGATATGAAGTAGATTAGGCTTTAAACAAAGCTCGGGAAGAACTGTCTTAGAGAAGACTAACTGAGAAACACCTTGAAAGAGCAAGATATATCTTAGAAAAGATTGGATAAATAGTTGCAGAATATTACCTAAAGCAGTTGAGACATGTCTTAAACAAGACTACCTAGAAAGGCTCCTAAAAGATATGAAGTATCTTGAACAAGATTACCTAGAGAGGCTTCCAAAAAGATATGAAACGTCTTAAACAGGATTACCTAGAGAGGTTTCTAAAAAGATATGAGATATCTTAAACAAGATTACCTAGAGAGGCTTCTAAAAAGATGTGAGACATCTTAAACAAGATTACCTAGAGAAGCTTCTAAAAAGATATGAAGTTTCTTAAACAAGATTACCTAGAGAGGCTTCTAAAAAGATATGAAACGTCTCAAGCAAGACTACCTAGAAAGGATATGAGATTTCTTAAACAAGATTACCTGGAAAGGCTTCTAAAAAGATATGAAATGTCTTAAACAAGACTACCTAGAAAGGATATGAGATTTCTTAAACAAGATTACCTGGAAAGGCTTCTAAAAAGATATGAAATGTCTTAAACAAGACTACCTAGAAAGGATATGAGATTTCTTAAACAAGATTACCTGGAAAGGCTTCTAAAAAGATATGAAATGTCTTAAACAAGACTACCTAGAAAGGATATGAGATATCTTAAACAAGATTACCTAGAGAGGCTTCTAAAAAGATATGAAATTTCTTAAACAAGATTGACCTGGAAAGGCTCTTAGACGGGAGATGATATGTCTTAAACAAGACTAACCTAGAGAGGTTCCTATAAAGGATATGAAGCGTTTTAAACAAAACTATCTAGAAGGATTCCTATAGAGGGTGCGATATTTTTAAACAAAACTACCTAGACAGGTTCCTATAAAGGACGCGATATGTTTTAAACAAAACTACCTAGAAAGGTTCCTACAAAGGACGCGATACGTTTTAGACAAAACTGTCTAGAAAGATTCCTATAAAGGGGACGATACGTTTTAAACAAAACTACCTATTAAGGTTCCTATAAAGGATATGGCATGTTTTAAACAAAACTACCTATAAAGGTTCCTATAAAGGACATACGACGTTTTAAACAAAACTACCTAGAAAGGTTCCTATGAAGGACATAAGACGTTTTAAACAAAACTACCTAGAAAGGTTCCTATAAAGGCTATGAAAGATTTTAAACAAAACTACCTAGAAAGGTTAGGATATGTCTTAAACAAGACTGCTTGGAAAGATTAGGATATTTGTCTTGGACAAGACTACCTGGAGAGGTAAGAAATTCTTTGGTTGCTTCTGGGTTGTCTTTGAAGAAAGACTTGGAATGTATATGTTGAGATTGAACCGTTGATACGATCGTATTTGCGCTTGTAATGTGATGATAACATCCTCTTGATTATGAAGTGACCTGAAAAGGCGAATGTTGAATTTATGCAATGTTATGATGCATGCGTCATGTAATGAGATTCTCAAAATAAATGAGAATTATGTATGTTCGATGACCCCCACTGTAGGTCGTAAATAATACAGGCGTAAGAAGGCCAATTACGCAGCAATGCTCTTTGTGTGATACTTGCGTGATTTCCCTGATACCCGAAATCTTGAGAGACGCACCATTTGACTTGAAGGAAATATCCTTAGAGGGAACTCGAATATTACCATGTCATGCCACGAGCCTGATATGCACTGCCCCAATATTTGAAATCTTGAAAGATATGCCCCAGTCGATAGGATCATTGATTGTATGCCCCTGTTTAGGAGAACCCCCTAGATGTGGTTTACCCGGTTCAGGGGTCTTTATTAGCAATGATCGCCTTTGATTAACTCAATCTCCATGATGTTAAGTATTGATTCGAATGTGAAGCAGATGCTCTTCAGAATTAGTCATGCGTCTTGATCGTGTCCGATGGACAAAAGTTCACTGAATACTCAGAATGAGATGATGTCTTCTATGAGATTACCTGAAGAGGATCCTGGAAAGGATATGAAATTGTCTTGAACAAAGATTGCGCTTTAAACAAAGCTCAGGGAGGCACGTTCGCAAATAGGGTCAAAGAATCCCAGAGAGGATAAAGACTATTTTGAAGAACATGGTGTTTTTAACAAAACTCAGGGAAAGACATTTTGAAAAAGACTACCCTAGAAAGGATAGGAGACCGTCCTAAAGAAGACTGTACCTTTAAACAAAGTTTGACACGGTTTATAGGAGAAATTTGAACATGTCTGAAAAGATTGACGGGTGTCTTTGAGAATATTACCTAGAGAGGTTCCTAGAAAGGACAAGGGGTTTTTTTGGAGAGCATTACCTGAAAAGGAATATCTTAAAGAAGACTGAAAAAGTTAGGAGACGTCATACAGAAGACTACCTAGAAAAGGTTTTTAGAAAGGAATATGTCTTAGAGAAGACTATCTGAAAAGATTTCTGAAAAATGACGAGAAACACCTGGAAAGGTTTGTAGAATGTGTCTTAAAGAAGACTATTTGAAAAGGGTTCCTAGAAAGGGTAATAGATATTCGAACATGTCTTAAAGAAGACCACATGGACAAATTGAGAGATGTTCTATAGACGTTACTGGAAAGGACGTGCGAGTGGTATTGACAACATTCGATACTGAGTGACCTTTTGCAACGTGCCCCCTAGTAATGGACTTGCCCCATGGGCTATTCAGAGTCCTTGAGAGATCCCATGGATCTTGATTAGATTGCCCCAGATTGATAGGACAACAATGGGCTATGCCCCGTGTATACAGTAGCCATCCGAGTCAGGCGTAAGAGATATTTCTTCTTTGATATGCTTTTAAAGTTATCTCGCCTGCCAGTAGGTTTTTAGCCATTAGCCATGCCCCACGCAACTTCTCCCCGATGTTAAAATATTGGAATATATATAGACCAGTGTGCTTTACGATGAAACTCATAAGATGCGAATGCATATGTCTGTCTTGAAAGCTTAAAAAACATTTTTTTTTAGGAAAACAAAGTTTTTTTGTAAGAAAGTGATATCAACTCAAGAGTTATAGTAGACCTTAAGGAGTCGGGATACCTTTTTGTAACGGTATGCTTTCGAACTAACCATGTTTCAGTTAGGACTTTTAAGGGTTGTAACGTGGCCTGGTTCACGGTTTTAAGAAACAAAGGATAATGGCTCAAAGTTCATTTGTACCCACCCCAATCTTCGTGACGTTCTCCAGTCCTACGCTCAGTTAACTATGCATTTACGCTCCAAAAGAATTTGGGAATTATAACATCGACATTTATGATGGTTCAAAAACCAAAGGTTTATCTGCAAAGGCAGTCATCCTCCTTTTGTAATATCTTCCTTTTGTCGAGGGCATGTAGTGACTTCTTTTTTCACTTTATTATCCCTAATTTTTGCCTGAACTGCTTAAAATTACAGTCAGCGGGATGCCCCCCCATTTCGCCTGAGCCTCCTTAATAGGTTTTGACTTGGCAGGCCTTGCATTGTTTTTTCTTTTTCTTTACGGTCATTGACTGCCAGGTTTAATTATGACGGAGAACCATCAGTGGTTATGTTCAAAGGAACAATTTGGGATAATCAAGTTAACTGAACAGCTACCCTACCCCAGGTTATATTTTGAGGGTTTTTATTTTGTAGTGAAGGAAAACTCCTACTTCTTAGGCTCAAAAGGGTTGACGAGGGATTAACATCCTTATATCTCCACTGTATTGGAATTGAAACAATGCCTGTACATCGTCAACACGGTCTGTTCGAAAGCATATTGTATGGTATTGTGGTATCGTTTTCGTTATTCTCCCTCTAAAGGTACACATCTTTGAACAAAAGTTGAATATCACAAATAATAAAACCAAGTAAAAACACAGTTTTGAATATAGTGAAAACACTAGGAATAAACCAAGACAAACGTAAGCAATGCATTAATGATTATTGTAAAGTACATAGCGTATACCGCAAACCAATGTTTAAACAAACTGAAAGGAAATTGCAAATGAAAACAAAAACTAATGATCTAAGAAACCCTCCTTCTAGCCACTTATAGCATTAGACTTGCGAGGCTCTTCGAACTCAATGAGCCCTTCTTCAATTAGATCTTGGATCTTGTGCTTCAACGGCCCACAATCCTCTGTATCATGACCAGGACTATCTGAATGATAAGCGCACCTAGCATGATGCTTGTACCCAGGAGCGGGGTTAGCTGGAGCCGAGTATGGAGGTAGCAGAGTTATCAAATTCTGACTGAGCAGGTATTGCAAAGCTTGAGACAGTGGCATGTGCAATGGAGTAAATGATCGTTTTGGCTTGGACCTCCAGGGGCGTTGGCCACCCTGTTGTTTTTGCTGATCCTTCTGTTGTAGTGTTGGTGTCTGATTAACCAGGATTGCTCCAACGGTGTTGGGTTCCTTCTTTCCGTCATATGACTTCTTTGTGTGATAGGAACCTGAGGGTGCCCCTTGTATCTTCCCATTTTTGATTCCATCTTCAATTCTCTCACCAATGACTACCAAGTCCGAGAACCCTGAAGATATGCTTCCGACCATCTTGTCGTAGTATGGTCCTTGCAAGGTGCTCATAAATATGTCCACCAGTTCTTTTTCCATTAGGGGAGGTTGGACTCGAGAAGCCATTTCCCTCCACCTTTGGGCATACTCCTTGAATGATTCATCCTTCTTCTGTGACATGTTTTGTAATTGCATCCGATTGGGTGCCATGTCCAAGTTGTACTTGTATTGCTTCAAGAATGTGTTAGCTAGATCATTCCAGCTTCTGATATAGGATTTCTCCAGTTGCATGTACCAGTCAATAGACGCTCCGCTTAAGCTTTCTTGAAAGAAATGTATCATTAGCTTTTGATCGTGGGCGTAGGCAGCCATTTTCCGCACATACATGCGCAAGTGATTCCTCGGACATGTGAGTCCTTTGTATTTCTCGAAATCGGGAATCTTGAATTTGCGAGGGATAGTCAAGTTTGAGACCAAACTCATTTCGAAGGCATCCACATCGAAGGCATCGTATCCTTCTACCAGTTTTAGTCTTTCTTCCAGCGCTTTGATTTGTTCACTATCCTTGGAGTCTTCCCTAGAGTCGGGATTAGACTGTTGTGTCTGAGGTGCTTGGTCTGTGTTGTCCACCTCTTGTACTCCGTATTGTAGGTCCAGGTAATCTTCGTCCTTAGGGACATTGTCAGCAGGAATGCGAACTATGCGGGTTGTCCCTTTAGTATGTGGAGTGGGGACAAATCCCTCTTGAGAGGCCTCTCCTTTCTCTTGGAATTGGATAGCCCTTCTGACTGATCGGACCTGAGGTCTGTCCCTAGCCGGGCCAAAGCCTGAAACAAATCCTAGCAGCGGGTTTTTGTCATTGGGAATCTCATCCTGAACCAGGGTATCCCCAGACTGAACCTCTTTTGCTTTTTCTTGTTTATCTAGTAGGGCCTTCATGAGTCCTAGCATCTGAGTCATACCTCCTTTAACCTCTTCCACACTAACCTTCAGTTGATCCACCTCCTCACGAAGGGCGGCTTGATTCTGTTCTAGCTGATCCATTGATTTCTTTTGCTGAAATCTTGTCTGGTAAGACGGTCGGGATGTTAGATTATCCTTCCCAATGGTCTCTTGCTCTGAAGATAAAAGAGAAATCTTCTTTCAATGCCATGACAATGATATGCATGCCATGAATGATATGTTTTATGCGTGCTTATGTCTTATCCACATCCATTGATGTAATAACTCCTTTTTTTTTTATCTTTCTCATTATTTTTTGGATAAGACATGATGCAAGAATGCACATGATTCATGGTGAATGCCACAATTATATGAGATATGTAACAAATAATGAAAGCGTACAGTTAAACACATAAGCATATAAGCCCTAGGTTCATAGGTTCGACGTAACGGCTCAGGGGCCTACCCTTCCCACGGGAATGTTCTAGAAGGTCTCATGGGATTGTTCGTAGCCGCCGAGACTTTTTGTCTCTTTGGATTTTGGAACAACTCATTGGTCCATGAGGTTCGAATTTTAGGGGTTGGTTCCCAGAGAGATCAGCTAAATACCAAGTCCAGCCCTCAACAAGGTCGAGCCTCGTATCAGACCTTTCCGGATATTCAACCCACTCTGAGTGGAATTATAATAAGACTCGTAGGGGATGTAATTCCCCTCTGGTCATTATTATAATTCCAACGCTTAGGCTTAACAGCAATCAGATATAAAACCCAACAGTACAAATTATAACAATTAAGCATTTTATACAGATATGACAAATAAACATTTAATGAAAACAATAAATAAATAAAGAATTATATTTATTATTAAAAAAAAAACCTTCCCCAAAACCCTAAAAATGGCAAATTGCCAAACCCTAATCGCTCGCCACAAACCTAAGTAATTTGCCAAACCTAAACCCTCTCAAGCCTTAGGAGCATAATAATTCACCATCGATGATTTTCCCCAGCAGAGTCGCCAGCTGTAGCAACCTGCCCTAAAAATTTATAACTTAGAGAGTCGCCACCTATTCTAAAGGGCGAATAGGAAACCCTACGCAGTATAGAGATCAGGGTAAGATACTATATTCGGGTCGAGGGAAGGTGTTAGGCACCCTCAACCCTTTCCTAAAGGTTAACATTGCAAAGATAAGGGTTATGGCAAAACATAAAGAAATATGACAGACAGTAAATAAAGTTAAAGGCTAATTATTTGAACATGATTAGAGTTTGAAAGAGGGGGACTCGCCTTGTTGCCAAGTGCCTACGTACCTCCTTATGGAGGATCAGAGTCTACGTAGTTCGGGCCAGGGTTGTACGCCTTAGAATTAGAATTTTGATTTGAGATGGTTTGAAGGCTTTTTGAATGGCCTATCGTAGTTTTGAATAAGGATGAAAGACATTTTGAGTTGCCTAGGATAAAAATCCGTAGTATCGTGGTTTAGTGTATTTTGAGATTTGGGCGTACAACCCTGATTTAATTTGTACCATTAATCGCGATGATCAATAGGTTTGATCACCATAATTAACAGATTAACAAAAGCATTGCTAATTATTCTAATCGATTGATTCGATTATCACCGTTAGCAAATTGATGTGTTTTGATTATTTTAATTATTTAATTTTATCATTATCCCTCGTAATCAATAGGTTCGATTACAAATAATAATAAATTTGATAAAGGGAAATATGCTAATCATCGTAACCAATAAGATGGTTAAGACCATTTAGCAAAATAGGTTTGTTTTAATTATATTATTTAATTAGAGTAAATTGATTATATGCGTAATTTTATCGTTTTGATATTTTATATTTCTTGTTATTATTCTTTTAATAGAACTTAATTTAATTTAACCTAACTAGTTATGTACCTATAAGAACAAGATCAAATTAGTGAAATAGAATAAAACCACTATCCTAAAAAATGATAAATTCAATGGGTGCTGTTAGCAATGGATATGTAGGTGTTAGTAATAAACAAAGAAGACTCATCATTCACATGGCAAACCACTAAATATCTAACCTTAACCCAAAAGTTAATTATTAGTTATAAATAAATAAAAAAATATAAAAGTGTAAACAAAAGAATAAAGAAGTTAAAACGTGGAAAGAGAGAAACCAGATCTGCAAAAAACTTCTATCTCCTCTTCCATGCGGTCTCTAATCTCTCGCTTTTCTTCATCTTCTTCAATAGCATAAACAAAACTTCAACCTTTCCTCTTTCAATTTCTCTTCTCTGGCGGTGCAGTTGATTGAGTGTGAACGCCGCGGCTGTTGTTGAACGTGGCACGCGTCTAGGGGGTGAATCAGAGGGAGTTTCGTCAGTGGTGTGCGCGCGGTGGTCGGAGTTGTGTGCGTGATGCTGTACGGCATGGATCGGAACCTGAAGCGGCTGATTTCAGATGGCGGTGGGGTGATCTCCTTTTTCTTGTTTCCGGTCCTCTCTCTCTCTCTCCCTTGTTCTTACTGCCCCATTCTACCACTCTCATGCATACAAAACCCAGAATAAATGCATAAATCAGCAATAATATGGTGTCAGCCGCGAATAGCCGCGGCAAGGCTTATGAACATGCGGCGGAAATCAAGAACGCACGGCGGCGCTCATGGTGAGGCACGACGGTCGGCGGCGTCATCTCCGTGGTCACCCGGAATCACAAACAACAAACAACAAGCTATTATTTGGTTCTCAAAGCTAAGTGAATCAAGGTTTACCTTTCGTTCTTGACGGTTGGATCGTGTAAGCTCCCTTCTGATTCCCTTCTTTCTTTTGTTTGCAGGTTCGGTTGAATGAATACGGCTCAAGGTTTCTTTCGTTTGCGGCGCTCCAAGAATCTTTTTTTCAGAAAATCTCCTCCCTCCTCATCTAATTTCTTTTCAATTTATAGTTAGGTTTTTCGATTTTTGCTTTAGGAAAAATTAGATTAGATTTTGATTCGTTTGCCATTGATTGTGTAAATTACACTTTTGATTCAATAAAACATAATCAGATTTTACTTTATATTTGTTAAGATGTGATTCAATGTTTGATTGAAGATTTGTCTTAAGATTTGATTGATTACGAATGTGAATATTTGATTTGTGATTCAATCAATCCATGGGCCTGGGCATTTGCTAGATGATTAGGGTTTCTTGTTTGCAGCGGCGCGGATGGAGATGAGGTAGGGTTTCTGCAGCGCTGAAAGGAAGAGGATGCACAGGAACCCGGGTCGGTCCTTGACCCGGTCCAAACCCGATCGAGTCTGGCACATGTGTGGCCCAAATCCAATCTATGGCCCATCTTGCTGTTGATTCATTTTTTGGCCCAATGCTTCCATTAGCTCGTTTTCTCTTTTTTTTTTTTCACAGCAAAAACAAAAGAAACAAATGAATCCAATGACTTCAAATGAATCATTTAATTAATTAATTAATTAATAATTTAATTAACTAATGATATACTCTTAGCCACAAACTAATTAATACTACTCTAATAATAATGATTAACACCACTTAATTAGTACTAATAATAATGTTTGATTAATCTTAATAACCTCAATATTATTTTTAGAACTAATAATAGGAATTAATAATTGCATAGTTAGTAGTAATATAAACATGGAATGGCTAATTGGAATAAATGGGTCAAAATAAATTGGACCTCAAATATTTGCCATTCACACCCCCACTAATTTATACGGGCATTTCATAAGAGAGCGAGTTTAATAATAGGTATGTTAAACCCTATGGCTCTTAATTTTTAACGCCCTTAATAAATTAAAACGGGAATTGCACCGGGTAAATTTTGGGGTATGACAGTAACCAAATGCAAAATATTGAAAGATATTAATAAATCAACATTGATGAATATAAAAGAAACATATGACACACATGTAAAAATAAAACTTCCTTCTTATTAAAGTTCTCTAACCTACACACATATGACACAATGACAATTACAAGGCATCTAACACAATGACAATTGATATTCATAGTTTTATCAGTAGGATAATGCTTAACATCACAAAGTTAATATGCAATTATTGTAGCTAGTCTTCAATTTACACTAGTTCGTAAAAAATTGCAATAGTATAGGATATTTCAGAGCTAAGATTAATAGCAATACTAAGGATAAACTAGTATTTTTTACTTTCAGTATGTTGGTTCAAAAATTGACAAATGTAAACCATTTATTTTCATTCCAATTTTTAACCTTGCTTTGCTCCTCACGTCCAAACCAGAGCCACCAATCCTGTCATAATGTAACTAAAACAGAAAAAGACATCGAACAAACTAGTTTTTAGTAGTGTCTTTCGTACGTACGGAAGAAGCAAAAACAACATCATCGATACTGTGTTAGAAAGAGTGAAGAAAGTGATAACTAACTAACCATATGTATTCAGAGATGATTTTCTCGGTGGTGTCTGAGAGATCAAGGTTGATGAGATCTGTAAGAATGTGTGCACATTTTTGGTAGATATAAGTATTCCAAAACTAGTTATTGAACTTCAAACAATGCAAAACATTTGAATTAGTTGAATACCATTTTAGTTAGTAAGAATGCCTTGAGAAATAAGAACTGAAATTAAATAAATTATGTTACATTAAAGTTTTGTTTTATTGTTGGTCTATTTGTGTGTGACTTATGTTGATAGAATCCAATTGCAAGACCTTGTTCATCTGAAATTTAATTTCTCACTACAATGTATATACAGTTTTTTGTTGCACTCAAGTGTTGTAGCCCCAATGTAATCGCGGCCGCATTTTAAAACCACAGTCCATAATCTCAAATTAGACAACAATCATTCAAATAATTTAAATAAACAAACCTATTAAGCAAACCAAGCAATTTATTTTATACTAATATTACATGCTAAGACTAAGAGCTTGGTTGAGACTTTTCATCAAACACCTTCTGTGTAAGATGAAAAACTCTTCACTTTGAAAGAATTCGATAGCAAGAACTGAGCAACAATCATCAATGATAACACAGCTATGATTAAGCGACCAAGAATTGAACATAAGAGAAGAAGAGAAAATCAAAAACGCAGAATACTTGTCTCACCGGATTTGTCGACGAAAACACGAGAACAACCTTGAAACTCCATCGCGACCTCCGCGATTACCTCATAGCTCCGCCGCACTCTCAATCTCGACTTCCGCGGCTCCACAAACTGAACGTGCCGTCGGAAACGTCTCCCAGCCGGAATCCCGTCACCCATCATCCATATTTTTCGCCGATAATTCTTTGGGAGTGAATCATTCTTTTGGAGTGAATCAACTGATTGATTATTTGGTAGCATTGTTTCATGATGATCAGGAGAGCAGAGAGAATGACTTTTAAAAATAAATGTTTTTTAGAATGAAAAAGCACTTCTCATAAGTGCTTGTGGAGGAAAGAAAATATTTTCAGAAGTTAACATGGGGAGATACATTATACAAACTAAACCCATAAACAATATATAGAAAATATTTTATAATTTATTTATGGGAAATGCTAACGAGTGCCCCAGGGGCACTGGTTAAGAGTTTAAAAAGGTAAGTAATACTTGTATTTAATATTTTAAAAATGGAAATATCTGACTTTTTTTAAGGAATAACAAAGTTTGTTTTATTAAAATTACTTGTATTCAATACATTGAAAATTGAAATGACTAATTTATTTATGGAATGTTTTCTTTATATGGAATGCTTAAAGAGTGCCCCTGGGGCACTCGTTAGCATGACCCTTTATTTATATATAACCTTTGTTTTTTAAAAAAAAACACTAATGTAACTTATTATTATTAATTATTAATAATAATAAGAATAATAATAATAATAATATTAATAACCAAAAAATGGTACATACTTTTTAAATAAAATGTAAACAATATTATATATATATATATATATATATATAAATAAAAGTGTTTAAATAGATGGTAATTTATACAAATAATTGTCTATTAAATTGAAATTAACTATAATTTTAATTTGTAGTAAAATAATAATAATTAATCTTTCATTTGTTAATATAATACACTTCACATTAAAACATTAATTAATATAATAATATTAAATAAAATAATTAATTTTAAAAAAAAATTAGACAAAAATTACTATAATTTCAAGAAAGTAGTAAAATTTGCAGTAAAATCCGCAGGAAACTTTCCTGCGGAATTACCTGTGGATATTTTTATAATAGTTTGATTTTAATAAAATAGATATTCGCAGCAAAATTCGCAGGAAACTTTCTTGCGGATTTACCTGCGGTTACTGGTTTATAGTTTCCTTTTCTGTTTGAAATGTATAAATCGCAGAAAAATCCGCAGGTATTCCTGCGGAATTTCCTGCCAATTCTTGATCCGCAGGAAAATTTAGTTTATTTAAGAAAGTCCCAGCAAAATCCGCAGTGAAACTGCGGAATATTTTTCGCAGAAAATTCCGCAGGTAATACCACTACTAGAAATACACGTATTACCTGCGGAATTTCCTGCGGAAAATATTCCGCAGGTATACCTGCATAATTTCCTGGGAATTTTATAAATAAAATAACTTTCCTGCGGATCCAGAATTTTTTTTTTGAATATCCATTTTTTTAAAAAAAATTTCAGAAATAACCAACTTTTCAAAATAATTCCCCAAATGTCCATTTTTTGCTAAAAAATACACGTTGTCGCCAGGGGGGGTGGCGACAACACTGGGCCTGTAGAGCATTCGCCAGTGGGCCTGGAGCCCATGTGTATTTTTTAGGTGTTGTCGCCACCCCCCCCTGGCGACAACACCCCCCCTTTATTTTTTTTTTCTTTTTTTTTTTTGTAATTTTTTTTCTTTAACATTATTTTCTCTTAATTTTTTTTATGTTATACTTTTCAATTATTATTTCAAAATGGATTTTTTAAATAATTTTTTTTTCATGGTATTATGTTTTCGGTAATTTTTTACTTTCAATATTAATGTTTTCGGTACTATTTTCTCTTAAATCTTTGTAAATTTTATTGGTTCCAAATATTTTTTCCATGGTAATATTTGGTAATTTCTTTCAATATGTACCATGAACTTTTTTTTATTTAGTAATTTTTTTTGTGTTGTAACCCATAAAAAATATTTAAAAAAAAAAGTTCATTTCATTGAAAGAGTAAATTACAAACATCATCGAAACTAATAACTATGTTGTGGAACTAGATCCACGATTGGGACATTTGGTCCTATTATGTCCTACCTCACGACATATACTACACTTCCTCTGCATTTTTTCAGTTACGTCCATCTCGGTTCTAATACGCCTGCTGTTTGGTCGACCGCTTTTATTCCGACGCATTAAATCGTTATGCCAAACTGTTTCCCCCTCGTACACAGGCCAATATGCTTCCATTGCTACCACCGGAAAGTAATTGTCGTATACGTTGAGCAACGTTGATACCTTGTAAATTTCTGATACCAAAGATAATGCATCAAAGTGAGTATGTGAACATGCTGCAAGGACATGGGAGCAAGGCATGCGATATGCTTGAAATTGGCCACAGTCGCACCAACGATCTGGGATATTGACGCGATACTGTTGTCGTGGAAGTCCCTGGTTGTGGTCAATTGTTTCCTTTACACTAAAGGTGTGGCCATGACGGTCGAACTCGGTCACCCGATGAGTGTTACCCTTGGCAGATTCCTGTTGTATATATTTCATGCAGACATCGCTATATACCTGTTGTGTTTGTAACACTGAATTCCACCTCTTACCTCGTGTGGCGAACAAAGTTGCCATCCGAAAATACGTAGCACTAACAATGGCAGTTACAGGTAGGTTTCGTATGCCTTTGAAAACCCCGTTCATTGATTCCACAAGATTTGTAGTCATGTGGCCCCACCTAGCCCCATCGTCGTATGACCTAGTCCATCTTGCTCTATCAATGCTGTCAATCCACCTCCCTGCATCTGGATTTGTCAATGCTATTTCTCGGCGGTAGTATTGAAATCCAGGTTGGTTTAAGGCATACCCCGCGTTCACCAAGTGGTTCTTCAAAAATTTATCCTTGATCTCTCTCATAAAATTATGTGCTATGTGCCTAATACAGTAGACATGCTTAGACGGAGGGTTGTGCCAACCATTTGCCGGATTGTTGTATGCGCTGTCAATAGAAGCGTGCCTGTCAGAAATCAAACAAAGATTAGGTTGTGGAGCGACTCTAGCTCGGAGATTCTTCAGAAAGAAACCCCAAGCAGCAGCTGTTTCGCCTTCTACCAAAGCAAATGCTATTGGAAAAATGTTGCTATTTCCATCCTGCGCGACCGCCATCAACAAAGTTCCCTTGTATTTCCCATACAGCCACGTTCCATCAATTTGAATAATCGGCTTGCAAAAACCAAAACCGACGATGCATGGTTGAAACGCCCAGAATAGTCTATGGAAGATTCCATTACCTTCGAGAGGGGTTCCGTCCTGGGACTGTGCCGGCAGTGTCTCCAATATACTAACAGTCCCAGGTGAATACAATTGCAGTGCAGCCAGGTAGCGAGGAAGTTGTTGGTACGATTCCTCCCAGTTGCCGTAGACTCTTTCAATTGCTTTCTGTTTCGCCAACCAAGCCTTTCTGTACGAAGGTCTGTATTTGAACACAGAAACGCAATGAGAAATAATTGTCTTCACCTTCAGGGATGGGTCAGTTTCGACCAGAGGAATGATGGTATGACATATCATGTCATGACTGAGTTTTCGATGATCTTGCGCCATGTTAGTGGTGACGCAGGTGTGGGCTTGAGATATCGAACGTATCACCCACGCGTTAAACTTCTTTCTGAACGATGCCTTCAGCATGTATCCACATTCCGGGTTTTTGCATGCAATAGTGACTCTCTCTGGATTTGATCGATCGGCTTTAAAATCAACACAATTTGCTAAGTGCCAATTTTTTATAGCCAACAGACAATCATCCTTCGAACGAAACGTGTCACCCTCTTTTAACTCCTCGCTCGACCTCATGTATGGATTGTAGAACATATCGGACGATGGCTCGTCCTCTCCTAAATTAAGCGTTGTGAAATGTGCCGGAGGTGAATATGCATGTGTATCCGGTACTCGATCCGGTACTGGAACTTCTTCGTCACCTTCATCTTCGGATTCACGATTCACCAACTCATCAACAACATCTTCTATATCAGTTTCTTCGTCAATGACATGCTCGGGTTGTTGTTCGTCATCAACAACAGGATCAATAACTTGTGACTGAATATTTTGCGAAGGAGCATTTTGTTCAACCACTATGTACAGTTCCAGATAATCATAACCAAAATGCTCATGGGTGAGGAACATGTTTTGAACCTCTAAGTCAGTTGTTATCTGTGATTGACAAAATATGACTGAGTTGTTAGGTTGAAGAAGAGGTTGTCGGTAAAATATCTGAGAAACTTGTTCTCTTATTTTGGATTCGATTTTCCTTTTTAGATAAGAGAAATCTGATTGTCTATTTAGAGCAAAACGTGTTGAGTTTGTGTTTCTAAATAGAAAACCGTTTGTGTCGCAGTGGTATGTCTCACCATTCATATGAACACGAACTTTGAACTGCGAGGTGGATGCCATAATTTTGATATGTGTTTGTGAAAGAAGAAATGTGAGAATTGTGTTGTGTTGTAAAAGGAAGAAATGTTTGGGAAAGTTGTGATGGTTGTAAAAAATAGTATGTGAAGTAGTTCCTATATATCATGCAAGAAATCTTACACAAGGGTAATGCATGCAAGAAATTAAGCAATAATTCTGCACAAGATAGTAACTTTGACATGACTAATGCATGCCACAAGAGAATCTCGTCCCCACCTCTTACACAAGGGTAATGCATGCAAGAAATGAACCAATAATTCTGCACAAGATAGTAACTTTGACATGACTAATGCATGCCACAAAAGATAGGGCTGCATGCATGAAGATAGGGGGAATCGTTGCAGGAATCTATCAGGAATCGCTTCAGGAATCATTACAGGCGCATGCTAGGGTATAGGAACTCGTTTCGGACGCATGCTAGGGACAGAAAACAGATGGGGACCATGTGGGGCCCTAATTTTTATTCTTCAAAATTATTGTTTATGTTTTTCCCTTGTAAATGAAACCCTAATTGTCCCTCTATAAATTAGGGTTTCTTGTGTGCATCAGTACACACACGAAAAAAATGAGATCTCGAATAAGGCCAGATAGCACGCACCGGACTACTGAGCCTCCACCACCTGTAAGGCGTTTGGACTATCAACCTCCCATTGTTCGAAGAAACGGATACGTTATTTTCTCTGCCGTCAAACCTCCCATGCAGGTAATGTTTTGGAACATTCAATCCATGGACCAGCTTAAGAGAACCCTTCTCAGGTTTTTGGAGGGAGAGTGGAGTCAAGGCGAACAAATCAGATCTATCAAGAGACTTAGAACAAGGGGAGGTGCTTTTCTTGAAAGACAGCGTTGGTGGGAGACAATGGAGGACGACATTCAATGCACTCGAATGATGGAGGACAGAGAAGACATTGTCCTAACCGTTGTAATATCCTAGATGTTGCAGTTTCTTTATCATTTCAGCTACTTCTGTACCGTCCAATTAAATGCTCTGAGCATATATTAATGAAATGTTTTGTTAACATTACAAAGTTTCCAATTAGTATTTAAGTTATTAATAATTAGCAAAATTATTTTCCGCGGTATTTCACCCACTATAAATAAAGGTGTGTGTGTGTGTGGAGTTGAAGTACCAACTCTTTCTTCATTCTTACTGCAAACACTAAAAATGAACTCAGTTTGGGCTATCGTTTTTTTTGAGGAAGGTAGTCACATGCGTGTCTGCCTTAACCCCCATTGGAATTTCCAGAGAATTGTTAGAGCCATCAACACTGGGTTTCGTCAACTAGATGGTCCGAGCAGAAAAGTTAAACAGATAGATTACCGTTGTCCATACATTACGTTGACGGATAATAATCCAGAAGGCACCTACATGTATTACTGGGACCGTGTGAAAGACGATGTGGACGTGGATCTAATGTTTTGGACACACAGTGGAGAGGTTAACCGAGGCGTTTGAAGGATAGAAAAACACTTAGAAAGGGGGGGTTTGAATAAGTGTAGCTTTAAAAAACTTGACAGATAAAAATAAATTGCACAGTTATTTTTATCCTGGTTCGTTGTTAACTAAACTACTCCAGTCCACCCCCGCAGAGATGATTTACCTCAACTGAGGATTTAATCCACTAATCGCACGGATTACAATGGTTTTCCACTTAGTCAGCAACTAAGTCTTCCAGAGTCTTCTGATCACACACTGATCACTCCAGGAACAACTGCTTAGATACCCTCTAAGACTTTTCTAGAGTATACTGATCCACACGATCACTCTAGTTACAACCTGCTTAGATAACCTCTAAGACTTCCTAGAGTATTCTGATCCACACGATCACTCTAGTTCCTTACAACTTAATGTAATCAATTCTAAGAGTATTACAATTGCTTCTTAAAAGCTATAATCACAAACTGTGATATTTCTCTTAACGTTTAAGCTTAATCTCACTAATATATTACAACAGCAATGTAGTGAGCTTTGATGAAGATGAAGATTCTGAGCTTTGATTTGAACAGCGTTTCAGCAAGTTGATATTCACAGAATAGGTGTAGAATTAGTTAACCTTGCTTCTCATCAGAACTTCATATTTATAGGCGTTGGAGAAGATGACCGTTGAGTGCATTTAATGCTTTGCGTGTTCCGTACAGCATCGCATTTAATGTTATACGCTTTTGTCAACTACCTCGAGCCTTGTACACGCTGTGTCTACTGACGTAGCCTTTAATAGCTTTTAACGTTCCTTTTGTCAGTCAGCGTAGCTTGCCACTTGTACTTCCTTCTGATCTGATGTTTGTGAATACAACGTTTGAATATCATCAGAGTCAAACAGCTTGGTGCAAAGCATCTTCTGATCTTCTGACCTTGAAGTGCTTCTGAGCGTGATACCATCAGAACTTCAGTGCTTATGTTCTCTTGTTCTTCTGATGCTTCCATAGACCCATGTTCTGATTCTGCTTCGACCATCTTCTGATGTCTTGCCAGACCATGTTCTGATGTTGCATGCTGAACCCTTGAGACAAAGCTTCTGAGCGCTGAATTATGCATACTCTTTATATATTTCCTGAAAAGGAAATTGCATTGGATTAGAGTACCATATTATCTTAAGCAAAATTCATATTATTGTTATCATCAAAACTAAGATAATTGATCAGAACAAATCTTGTTCTAACAATCTCCCCCTTTTTGATGATGACAAAAACATATATAAATGATATGAATTTGCGATCAGAAAGAGTAGACGGCAAAAGACAAATTACACAGCTATAGCATAAGCATATGAATATGTCTCCCCCTGAGATTAACAATCTCCCCCTGAGATAAATAATCTCCCCCTGAAATAAATACTCGAAGAACTTTAATAAAAGACTTCCCTGATTATTTCGGTAGAGACGATCACATAAGCTTCTGTCTTCAGAGAATTCATAGCTTCTGACTTCTGCTTCCATTGGACAGCTTCAGAACTAGAATTTCTTTGGATCCCTAGAACACTCACAGCTTCTGATTCCTGCTTCCATCTAGGACAGCTTCAGAACTTGAATTTCTTTGATCTTCTGAACATTCACAGCTTCTGATTTCTGCTTCCATTTAGGACAGCTTCAGAGCTTGAATTTCTTTGATCTTCAGAACATTCACAGCTTCTGATTTCTGCTTCCATTTAGGACAGCTTCAGAACTTGAGTTTTCTGGACCTTTTAGAACATTCACAGCTTCTGATTTCTGCTTCCCTCGGATAACTTCAGAGCTTGAATTTCTACCAACATCACTTCATGCTAGATTTGTATCAGAACATTGTTGAATGTACCAGAGCATCATCAGAGCATCTCTACATCCTGAAATGTTACAGAACAAAAACTAAACGACAAAAGTCAGCATGAACGAGTCAGAACATAAAATGTATATTAGAACACATTATATGTATCAGAGCCATATAGGCTAAAATAATGTATCAGAGCAAATAGAATTTTGTCAAAGCAAATAGACAAATATGGATCAAATTCTATTATCAGTGCTTCTGATTTATTCTTCTTTCTTGCTTCTGATTCCTGAAGCTTGACAGCACTCAGCTTGCTTCAGTTTCCATGAGTTTATTCTTTTTACAGAATAACACTTCTTATGGTTTTGCTTGTTGTGTTTGCTTTGAAGATTCTCTTCACTTCTTTATACCTGCAAAACACTTAAACCATATAGAACTTGCAGTTCTTGTTAGTAAATGTGTGGGAGCTTTACCCAGCAACTGATAGATTAATCAAATCATTTATCATTTATCTTCTCCCCCTTTTTGTCATAACATCAAAAAGAATATTTCAAAAGATTCAGATGAATAAAACGACAAATAAAATCACTGAAATGTAAAAACAAAGAAAGTTTTCATTGATAATCAAAAGAAAGATTACAAGAGGGGAATGCAGGAAAACAGATGCAACAAGGAAAGAAAACTACAAAGACCAAAGGACTAAGATCCTAGCCTACGCAAAATCCGCGCCAGAACATCATGAATCCCGTCAGTGCTTGTAGCTTGCCTTGCCATGAAGGAGCGAAACTCAGCATTGGCTACTTCTTGGGCGTCCAAACGAGAAGCCAGCATAGCTTGATTCTGATGAAGAGTTTCCAAGGTCTCCATCAGAGCTGAGGTTTCACCAGAAGAAGAGGCACCAGTATTTCTGCCAAAAGGGACAGCAATCTCAGCCGGGTGATCTTCTGGAAGATCTTCAGCTTGTGCATCTTCCATTTCCTCATCTGAGTCTGACTCAGAATTAGCCTTAGCATATTCTGGTTCAGGCAGCTCAGAGGTTCCAGCTTCCAACGCTTGAAGAATAGCTGCAAGGTTTGTTGGAGGAGTAGGACCAGCAACTTCAGCAGGATAAACCACTACTGGAAAGACCATGTGAGGTGCTTTTTCAGAAGGGTTCATTCTGAACCAGTTAAACAGCCACTGAAAATCTCCAGTCAGCACTGGAAACCATGGTTTCCACACCACGATGTCTCTACAGAGATTTTCTTCTTCCAACTCATCTGCAGGTATCTTCTTCTCAAGAACACTTCTGTTCCTGATGAGATGGTGATAGCTGCTTTCACCAGCTTCCAACCGAAGACTACGAATACCAAGAGCTTCAGACATGATCCTTCTCTGAGTGTCTGTAGCCCTATCCAGAAAATCCTGACGAAAGGTATTCCAAAGGTTGCTTGTAGCATACTCATCCAAATGGTTAAGGTGAGCAGCACCCAGAATCTCCAACCAGCCATTTACATCAGAATGTAACAGCTCCAGATATGATTGAGTGGTAGGGGTTGGAGGGTTGACAGTGAACCTGGAGTCGGGAAGAACAACACTATAGGGATTAGGTGTTCTGGTGGGAAAAGGGTGTGAGAGAGATGAAGAAATATCTGATGGATGGGTTGAAGGAGAGGAGATATCAGATGGTGAAGAAGGTGGTTCCGAGAGGATGAATGAGGAGGAAGAGGTGGTGGAGGTCTTTGAAGAGGAAGTGATCCTTACTCTTTTTGGTTTGGTTTCTGGTTCAGCAGTTGCCTTTCTCTTTTGTTTCCGATCATTATCTTGATTCCCAGAGCTTGACGATGGAATCATGATGAAGTTGCAGATATTGGAAACTGCTAGGGTTTATGATATGAATGTAAAGAGAGAGACGAAAAAGAAACTGAATGCAAAGTGAGAGAAATATAAGAGGGAAAAGAAACGTTTGAAGAATATAAAAAGAAAACTGAAAGAGAGTAAATGATGAAAAGCATTTAATGTTACGTGACGTGAGGAGAGATAATAATGACAAAAGACGTGATTTGCACAGTTACCTAAGTAGACGTCCCCTCAACTGCACGCACGCTTGTCCAGGAATAGTGAACACGTGTTTACCATCTGGATAGCCAGTTACAGCTGTTTTGCTTTTAAAGAGATTCTGAATCAACTTAGACAATGAAACGTTAGTAATAACAGAATCACAATTTCTAATAGATTTCAATCAGAACTTCTTAAAAAAAATTTCATTTCAGAAGATAGTCATACATAAGAACTTCTCATCTTCTCATTCTGGGCTTGTTTCTGAAGACCCATTTTGTACCTATTATATTGAATCCATCTGGTCTAGGAACAAGATCCCAAACGTCATTCCTTGTAAACTGATTCAGTTCTTCTTGCATAGAAATTATCCAGTCTGGATCTTCTAGAGCATGATTAACAGAAGTTGGCTCGATCAGAGATACAAGACCTAATTGACAGTCTGCATTGTTCTTAAGGAATGCTCTTGTTCTGATTGGATCATCCTTCTTTCCAAGAATGACATCTTCTGAATGATCAGAGATGAGTCTGAATGATCTTCTGACAGGTGGTTCTTCAGAAATGCTTAGATTCTCCAGAGAAGCTGATACTTGATCTTCAGATTCTTTGCTTCTGTGAAGCTCTGCTTCTGATGCGTTGCTTCTTGGCTCAGCAGCTTCTGATATATCAATATCCCAATCTGCAAAATTATCAAACTGCTTTGGTTTTTCAGAACCAAGCTTATCATCAAACCTGATATTGATTGATTCTTCTACAATCAATGTTTCAGTATTGTATACTCTGTAGCCTTTTGAGCATTCAGAATATCCAAGAAGGAAACATTTTTGTGCTTTGGAATCAAACTTACCAAGATGATCTTTAGTGTTCAGAATAAAGCATACACATCCAAAAGGATGGAAATATGAAATGTTGGGCTTTTTATTCTTCCACAATTCATAAGGAGTCTTATTTAGAATAGGTCTGATAGAGATTCTATTCTGAATATAGCATGCAGTGTTTATTGCTTCTGCCCAGAAATGCTTAGCCATATTGGTTTCATTGATCATGGTTCTGGCCATTTCTTGCAGAGTCCTATTCTTTCGTTCTACAACTCCATTTTGCTGTGGAGTTCTAGGACAACAGAAATCATGGGCAATACCATTTTCTTTGAAGAATTCTTCAAAGGATCTGTTCTCAAATTCACCACCATGATCACTTCTAACCTTTATGATTTTACACTCTTTTTCAGATTGAATCTGAATGCAGAAATCAAAGAACACTGAATGAGTCTCATCCTTGTGTTTCAAGAATTTTACCCACGTCCAGCGGCTATAATCATCTACGATGACTAATCCATATTTCTTCCCTCTGACAGATGCTGTTTTGACTGGGCCAAACAGATCAATGTGCAAGAGTTCTAATGGCCTTGAGGTAGAAACAACATTCTTGGACTTGAATGCAGGTTTGGAGAACTTGCCCTTCTGACATGCTTCACAAAGAGCATCTGATTTGAATTTCAGATTAGGGAGTCCTCTGACAAGATCCAGTTTGTTAATCTGAGAAATCTTTCTCAAACTAGCATGACCTAATCTTCTGTGCCAGACCCACTGCTCTTCAGAAACAGACATAAGACAAGTCACCTTCTGACTCATAAGATCTTGCAGATCTGTCTTATAAATGTTGTTCTTCCTCTTGCCTATAAATAGGATTGAGCCATCTTTCTGATTTACAGCCTTGCAAGACTCTTGATTAAAGATTATATCATAACCATTGTCACTCAATTGACTGATAGATAAGAGGTTATGTGTTAATCCTTCTACAAGAAGTACATTAGAAATGGAAGGAGAGTTACCAGACTTTATAGTTCCAGAGCCAATTATCTTGCCCTTCTGATCTCCTCCAAACTTGACTTCTCCTCCAGACTTAAGCACCAGGTCTTGGAACATAGACCTTCTTCCTGTCATGTGTCGTGAGCATCCAGAGTCCAGGTACCATGACATGTTGTGCTTTGTCCTTTTTGCAGTCAAGGATATCTGCAATAGGAATAATCTTATCCTTAGGTACCCACATCTTTTTGGGTCCTTTCTTGTTAGATTTTTTCAAGTTCTGATTGAACTTGGGTTTAACATTGTAAGCAATAGGAGGAACATCATGATAGTTTTTAATGTGAGTTTCATGATATTTCCTAGGTTGTGTCACATGCTTTTTGGTGTGTGTTATGTGAAAATTTTGAGCATGTGAAGTGTGCCTAATATCATGGGAGTGGCCATACTTGAACTGATCATACAATGGCTTGTATGTGAATTTCATTTCATCAACAGGTTCAAGTTTGTATGGGGTTTCACCCTCAAAACCAATGCCGACTCTTTTGTTTCCAGACACAGCATATATCATAGAAGCTAGCTGACTTCTGCCAATACTTCTAGATAAGAACTTCCTGAAACTTAAATCATATTCTTTCAGAATATGGTTTAGACTAGGAGTGGATTTTTCTGAATCAGAAGGAGATCCAACATTATTGGATAATTTTAAAAGTTTTTCTTTTAATTCAGAATTCTCCAACTCAAGCTTCTTTGTTTCAAATTCAAATAGCTTTTTCAGCTTTTTGTATTTGAGACTGATCTGAGACTTGAGTTCCAGAAGTTCAGTTAGACCGGAAACTAACTCATCTCTAGTAAGTTCAGAAAATACCTCTTCAGAATCTGATTCTGATGTAGATTCTGATCCGTCATCTTCTGTCGCCATCAGCGCACAGTTGGCCTGCTCATCTTCAGAGTCTGAATCATCTTCTGACTCATCCCAGGTTGCCATAAGACCTTTCTTCTTATGAAACTTCTTCTTGGGATTTTCCTTCTGAAGTTTTGGACATTCATTCTTGAAGTGTCCAGGCTCATTGCATTCATAGCACATGACCTTCTTCTTGTCAAATCTTCTGTCATCAGAAGATTCTCCACGTTCAAATTTCTTTGAACTTCTGAAGCCTCTGAACTTCCTTTGCTTGGTCTTCCAGAGTTGATTTAGCCTTCTGGAGATCAAGGACAGTTCATCTTCTTCTTCAGATTCTGATTCTTCAGGATCTTCTTCTCTAGCCTGAAAAGCGTTAGTGCATTTCTTGATATTTGATTTTAATGCAATAGACTTACCTTTCTTTTGAGGCTCATTTGCGTCCAGCTCTATTTCATGACTTCTCAAGGCACTGATAAGCTCTTCCAGAGAAACTTCATTCAGATTCTTTGCAATCTTGAATGCAGTCACCATAGGACCCCATCTTCTGGGTAAGCTTCTGATGATCTTCTTTACGTGATCAGCCTTGGTGTATCCCTTGTCAAGAACTCTCAATCCGGCAGTAAGAGTTTGAAATCTTGAAAACATCTTTTCAATGTCTTCATCATCCTCCATCTTGAAGGCTTCATACTTCTGGATTAAAGCGAGAGCTTTAGTCTCCTTGACTTGAGCATTTCCTTCATGAGTCATTTTCAAGGACTCATATATGTCATAGGCCGTTTCCCTGTTAGATATCTTCTCATACTCAGCATGAGAGATAGCATTCAGCAAAACAGTTCTGCATTTATGATGATTCCTGAAAAGCTTCTTCTGATCATCATTCATTTCTTGCCTTGTCAGCTTTACGCCACTGGCATTTACTGGATGTTTGTAACCATCCATCAGAAGATCCCATAGATCACCATCTAGACCAAGAAAGTAACTTTCCAGTTTATCTTTCCAGTATTCAAAGTTTTCACCATCAAATACCGGCGGTCTAGTATAACCATTGTTACCGTTGTGTTGCTCAGCAGAGCCAGATGTAGATGCAGGTGTAGACTTTTCACTTTCATCAACCATCTTTTACTGAAGCGTTTTTCTCTTCCTGAATCTTTTCTAAACACGGTTAAGTGCTTGCACCTTAGAACCGGCGCTCTGATGCCAATTGAAGGATAGAAAAACACTTAGAAAGGGGGGGTTTGAATAAGTGTAGCTTTAAAAAACTTGACAGATAAAAATAAATTGCACAGTTATTTTTATCCTGGTTCGTTGTTAACTAAACTACTCCAGTCCACCCCCGCAGAGATGATTTACCTCAACTGAGGATTTAATCCACTAATCGCACGGATTACAATGGTTTTCCACTTAGTCAGCAACTAAGTCTTCCAGAGTCTTCTGATCACACACTGATCACTCCAGGAACAACTGCTTAGATACCCTCTAAGACTTTTCTAGAGTATACTGATCCACACGATCACTCTAGTTACAACCTGCTTAGATAACCTCTAAGACTTCCTAGAGTATTCTGATCCACACGATCACTCTAGTTCCTTACAACTTAATGTAATCAATTCTAAGAGTATTACAATTGCTTCTTAAAAGCTATAATCACAAACTGTGATATTTCTCTTAACGTTTAAGCTTAATCTCACTAATATATTACAACAGCAATGTAGTGAGCTTTGATGAAGATGAAGATTCTGAGCTTTGATTTGAACAGCGTTTCAGCAAGTTGATGTTCACAGAATAGGTGTAGAATTAGTTAACCTTGCTTCTCATCAGAACTTCATATTTATAGGCGTTGGAGAAGATGACCGTTGAGTGCATTTAATGCTTTGCGTGTTCCGTACAGCATCGCATTTAATGTTATACGCTTTTGTCAACTACCTCGAGCCTTGTACACGCTGTGTCTACTGACGTAGCCTTTAATAGCTTTTAACGTTCCTTTTGTCAGTCAGCGTAGCTTGCCACTTGTACTTCCTTCTGATCTGATGTTTGTGAATACAACGTTTGAATATCATCAGAGTCAAACAGCTTGGTGCAAAGCATCTTCTGATCTTCTGACCTTGAAGTGCTTCTGAGCGTGATACCATTAGAACTTCAGTGCTTCTGTTCTCTTGTTCTTCTGATGCTTCCATAGACCCATGTTCTGATTCTGCTTCGACCATCTTCTGATGTCTTGCCAGACCATGTTCTGATGTTGCATGCTGAACCCTTGAGACAAAGCTTCTGAGCGTTGAATTATGCATACTCTTTATATATTTCCTGAAAAGGAAATTGCATTGGATTAGAGTACCATATTATCTTAAGCAAAATTCATATTATTGTTATCATCAAAACTAAGATAATTGATCAGAACAAATCTTGTTCTAACAGCGTTGAAAATCCACTTGTTCTTGCAGTGATACTCGAGTAGTTTAGATTAAGTGTTGTTGTGTTTGTTGCAATGATCGAGCGTGTACTACAAGTTGTTATGTGTTATTTTCTTAGATGTTTTGGTTTCTGTGTTGGTTATTGTCAATGTACCTTTTTAATTAATGAATGAATTAATGTTTTCCATAATATATATCTGCGCTAGTTTAATATAAAAGTCTCAAAATCTATTATAATTGTATGTTTTAAATGAATTAAAAATTATGATAATGCATGTCACAAATTATGATAATGAATTAAAATCTATTATAATATAAAATTCTCAACATCTAAATAAAAAATAAAAGTATATGATAAATCGGTGCATGCAATGGTTTAACATAATTTAGCATGACAAGAATGCATGCCTCTATAGCAATCTAGTCCCCCCACCACAGACATGACAAGACAAGACACTGCAGGGAATCTCGTCCCCACCACAGACTTGACGGGACAAGACACTGCAGGGAATCTCGTCCCCACCACAGACTTGACGGGACAAGACACTGCAGGGAATCTCGTCCCCACCACAGACTTCACGGGACAAGACACTGCAGGGAATCTCGTCCCCACCACAGACTTGACGGGACAAGACACTGCAGGGAATCTCGTCCCCACCACAGACATGACGGGACAAGACACTGCAGGGAATCTCGTCCCCACCACAGACTTGACGGGACAAGACACTGCAGGGAATCTCGTAATAACCTATGCATTTTGGCTATAAATATGTTCCCAAACTTGTTCATTTTCTTCATCACCTCTTATACTTTCATCAGAGCAACTTATCATCAGAGCAACTTTGTGTTTCATCATCAACAAACATGTCTCTCCTAACTATGGGTCAAGAGCATCGAGGCACCATTGCAAACATTGCCACTTATGTAAGTTTGAGTAAACACTTAATTTTTTTTTACTTAAATTTACTAATTTCAAAATACTTATGGGAGGTGTTTTTTTTATAGGATGTCACGAGATTTAGGACCCGTGCTGGTAAGATGAATGCTCCTGACCCTTTGATTGTGGACTACGTTAAACGTGCGGGATTTTGTGAGGTAATGAACTTAACACATACCTCAGTTGATATGAAGTTTATATTAGCATTGTGTGAGCGTTGGAGGCCTGAGACTCATACTTTTCACCTTCCAATGGGTGAATGTACCGTCACTCTAGAGGACGTGTACATGTTGTTGGGTCTCAAAACAAATGGAAAGGCAGTGTATGGAAATGTCCAACAACCAAACGCCCTATGCGTCGAATTGTTGGGTGTGGATTTAATAGAGGGTGAGGGGCAACAAAGGGGTAGGGGCCAAGGTATAAAGCTTGCTGGCCTTCAGGAAGCTTATGTTGGGCTTAAATTGGATCAGTTTTCTGACGAAGAAACTATACTGCGGAAAACTAGGATGTATATTATGTTGTTGTTTGGTAGGTTTCTATTTCCCGAAGGCACGGGAAATAGTGTTAATTTTATGTACTTGTGTTTACTTGGGGACATTGATGCAATAAAGACATATAGTTGGGGTTCGGCTGTGTTGGCATACCTATATAGTTCCTTATGCAAATGTGCAAAAAAGGATAGTTGTACATTTAGTGGATGTGCATTCTTGCTACAAGCATGGGCATGGTGGAGGATGCCGGTATTGGCCCCTGCAAATCCAAACAGTTACGCCTTCCCTTACGCTTCAAGGTAACTTTTGGATCTTATTTTAATTATTGCTTTTTATTCTATTATTATTTGTAACTATATTGATTTATATCTTTTAATGTGTTTAGGTTCAATGCACTCGGAATGGATTGGTCCAAAACGCCTGATTCCAAAATCATTTTCTACCGCCAGCTATTAGATCGACTAGGACCCCAAGAAGTAATACCTCTAAAAATGTCCATTTTCTAAATATATTTTTAAAAATAACTATCTTCTATATTCTGAAATTAATATTATTTGCTTTGCAATTTATTTGGCGTCCTTACTTGGAATTGGACCACGTACCCGACCTTGACGAGGCGGCTATTTGGACAGCAAAATCACCCATCATACGGTTCACCACTGTGGAGATGCACCCGAGTGACCGTGTGAAGCTCCAATTCGGCATGCATCAAGGTATCCCTGACCCACCTGAGCCTGACTGTTTGGGACGTTGGCATCTTGCGAAGGTTAGCGAACAGTGGTACGTACAAAATTACAAGTCCTTTGCCATAGAGCAGCGTAAAATATGGGCTCGTCGATCAAAAACGGTTCTAGAATTTCCTGTGGCGCCGGGAGAAATGAAGCCAAATGTTGAGTATGTAAACTGGTACAGGTCCGTCACAAATCCTGAAATGATTGTGTCTGCCCCTTTCTATTTAGCTGACCCGCGAGCACAACCTCCATATTTTGGAGGACAACAACAACCACCACCAAATTACCACCAACAACAACAACAACCACCGCCACCAAATTACCAACAACAACAACAACCACCACCAAATTACCAACAACAACATTACCCACAACAACACCAACAACAACAACAACAAAGTTACCACCAACAACCAATGCAACCACAAACACCTTTTTACCAACAACATTCCCAACAACTCCACCCGTTTTTTTCATCCCAAACTCAACCACAAAATCAAGAATTCCATGCAGGGAGCTCTTCTAGATCACATTTCCAGGAATTCCATGCGGGGGGCTCTTCAAGATCACCACCAATGACCCCCGACATGGGCATAGAAGAAGAATACCCGCAATACACCACATTCGACCAACACACATCACAGTACCCCAGCCAACAATTTGACTTCAACACACCGCCACAACCATTGTATTTTAACCAAACCGGATCCACCACCAACTTCCAAAACTTCCAGGCTGCACCCACTAGGAGAAATTTTAATCCGCCTAGACACAGCTTCGACAGCGCCGCGGGCACCCGCCTATCCTATGGAGGGAATTCTATAGGTCAAGATGTTGAAGACCCAGGTTTCATTCAGGGACCGTCGACTATGGCACAAGACGTACCAAATAGAAGGGGGCGTGGTCGCGGGAATAGGGGGGCTTTACCAACTCGTGACCCGTCTACACGACCCATTCGGCAACCTCAATGTGGATCGTACCATGGTCCACGTGGCGCGCAATAAGATTTTTATTTGTATCTTGAATGTATTTTGTAATGTTTTTAATTATAATGTATTTGTATCGTTAATGTTTTTTGAAATGTCTTTAATTTTAATGTATTTCTATCGTCAATGTATCGTTATTGTATCTTAATATATAATTATTTTAACGAATGTCCAACTTATATTTTAATGTATTTAATATTTTTTAAAATAATATTATTTTTTTAAAAAAATATTTAATCTTAAAATTTATTTTATAATATAGATATAACATTGTTTTACTAACCAACTTCACAACTATATTAACCACAAAAATATAAGTTATTAATTAATTATTTTACTTATAATTCATTAACTACTTCCACTACTTCATTGACCAATAAAATATATATTATTAACCATGTTCAGACACTAAATTATAAATAAGTTAATTAACATTTATATTCCAAAAATAATTTTAACAAGATAGATAAAAAAAACAATATAAAAAAATTATTGAAAAATTGTTGTTAAAAAAAAACTAAAAAAAAAACTAACAAAAAATTATTAAAAAATTGTAGTTATTAAAAAAAAAATACTGAAAAAAATTAAGAGAAATTAATGTTAAAGAAAAAAAATTACAAAAAAAAAAAGAAAAAAAAAATAAGGGGGGGTGTTGTCGCCGGGGGGGTGGCGACAACACCTAAAAAATGCACATAGGCGCCAGTGGGCCTGGCGAGTTCTCTTAAAGCCCAGTGTTGTCGCCACCCCCCCTGGCGACAACGTCTATTTTTTAGCAAAAAATGGACATTTGGGGAATTTTTTTGAAAAGTTGGTTATTTCTGAAATTTTTTAAAAAAAATTGGTTATTCAAAAAAAAATTCGCGGATCCAGCGTTGGAAGCAAATTCCGCAGGAATACCTGCGGATTTTACTGCGAAAAATATATTCTAAACAAAATTTCTAACAAAAATATAAAATCCGCAGGTAATTTCGCAGGAAACTTTCCTGCGGATCTTCCTGCGATTATCAACTTCTATTAACACCAAACTGTAAATGCAATATTCACAAGTAATTCCGCAGGAAACGTTCCTGCGAATTTACCTGCGGATTTGACATTTTATTAATTAGATTTTTAAAAAAATTTAACCATTATATTTTCTATTTTATTAATTATATTTATGGTGTTTTTATATTTCGTTTATTTTTAATTTTTAATCTTAATTTTTCAATGTTATTAATTATTGAACTTATATTTTAATAATAGGTATGAAAGTTTTTAAAAAGTAAAATTAAAAAACTATAAAAAAATAATAGGTATGAAAGTTTTTAGAAAATAAAATTAAAAAACTATAAAAAAAAATTAATTTGATGAGATCTAGGATAGAGGTGAGAATTGTTAGACTCGTTGTTAGACTCCTTCTCTAAAATTTGCAACATGAAATTTAAAGAAATGTTTTATAGATATTTTATGAAAAGTTTGGTGTATATAAATTTTATTTAAACCAAAATCATATTATAACTTAGTGTGAATATTAACCATTAAGCTAATGGTGATTCAAGTTAAACAATATACTAAAATTAAATTCTCAAATGCTTCAAGTAAACAAAAGCCTATATACTTCAACTCAACCCTAACCTAACAAATGTTTGGAGTTCTCTCAAACAAAGACTTCGTAACCCAGAAAATGCGGAATCCTTAGAGCATAGGTCACGTTTGGAGTTGACGAAGCCATCACCAGTTCCACCACGACCAGTCTTCTTCATAACAATCTGAACTCTTGCAGTTGCAACCACTGAACGAATCTCCGAACCCTAGCTTGTACTTTTTCCCTTTTCAACTCAGGTAAATTCATCTTTTGATTTTCTTAGTTTCGGTTTGACGTTTTTGTTTTTTATATCTATTATTGAGCCTAGTTAGTTGCTGAGTTAATTCAATTGGTAGGGTTTTTACTGATTTTAAGTTAGATTGATTATAAACTTAGGTATTTTTGTGAACAAGGTGCTTGTTGAAATGCCACAATGAGTTTACTTATGTTGATTTTGAGTATAACTTGTTTATACTTTCCTTCCACAATCCATTTTGAACCATTGTTTTCAGTGTTGTTAAATAGCTTCTATTATCACGAAGAAAATTACCGGTTTCTCGTTTTCAGTTTAACCTGCGCATCGCAAGCTTCTCTACAGTGTTTCCGAAGATGACATGAAAATATTTTGGCAACTCATAGTGCAGAGGAGGCTTCTTGTTGTCCAGCTTTTCCACTTTAGCTGGGTTGTTTGCTTGATGTGTTGGTGCAGGTCTGATGTGGATAGTTTATGCTTTCAAGCTATTTTGGCAGCCTTGCTGCTGGTATTACCATATTATCAGCTTGGCTTTCCATTTTCTGACAGGAACCAGAGCATCCGCACATGTGTTTTTTCTTTCTACTTCTGAAATGCCGTCGGCAATTTGCTATACGTTGTGTGAATTATCTATCATCTGTCAACTATGTTTGCATCACACCTGTTCAAGATTCTTAATTGGAGATTCAAACTCGAGCATACTGTGGCACTCATTTTCTCCTGAATCTGCGAGGTGGTGGGGTCATTGGGGTGGTTGGGTGTGCTGGTTCTAATCAGCTTGTTTGGGTTTGTTTTTTACGAGCCTATGGCTTGCAGCTCTGGGTTAAATGACAACTATACTACGAGCCTATGGCTTTCATGATTCCTTCATTGGGCATGAAATATAGACGTTATCTTTATTATGCTCAAGTGTGGTTGTGATTTAATGATGTGAGTAGAAATGAACATAGCACTTGAATTTATTTTTTAAAATGTTCTTGACTTCTATTTTGGTCTTCTTTATCATGTTGGTGGTAAATATATGCATCTGAATACAACTCTACTTTGGTCTTCTTTATCTATGATTTTCCAGGCGTGTAGCATTACAAGCTACAAAAATCGGTTCTTTTGTATTTTTTAGACTTTAGAATCAATTGTTTTGGAATGCTGTTTATAGCAGTGAGCTTGCTAGCTTTTTTTTTACTTCAGGGTAATAATGCAAGTGGCGTAGAGGCGTTGACACAAACTTTTGGTATATCTGGTATCATTGTTGGTTCTGATGTTTTGTCAAAGGTAATTCTTTTGTTTTCACTAGAAACTCATTGTCCTTGTGGTGGTTATGTATGAATAAATTGATATTTTCTTTGTTGTCTAATGAATTATTTAATGAAATTAAGTAGAAACTAACGCTTTATAATACAAGATTCTTTCTTCGGCTTTGTTGTTGCAGAGGCTCTTTCGAGATAAATAGTAGCTTTGATGAATGTAGAAGGAATCATTAGGGAACATGTCGCAAGCCATCTCCAGATTACATGTTCTTTACAAATCTGCTGCTGCTAAAGGAGCTGGTATAATCCACTTCTAACCGAAATTTAAAATTATTTCAAGTTGCTAAGTTATATGTGTGAATAAAACAGTACATGTGACAAACTGGCCTTCAAGTGTGTATGGTATACCAACCTTGTTTGTTTGATTAACTTGAAAGTGTTTGTTCTCAGCTGGATGTTGGGTTTTATAGTTATTCATGTGGTATGGCTGAGTTCATGGTAAAAGATGAGGTCAGAAAAAGTTTCTATAAGAATCCTGGAATTGCTGCTGGACTTGTAAGAATGCATTTTCATGATTCCTTTATCAGAGTAAGTCATGATACAGTCATAATACTACTTGATTAAGATAGAGGTCATAGATGGTATCATCTTAGTCCTTAACTTTAATCGTGTTGTTATTTGTAGGGGTGTGATGCGTCGGTACTTCTTGATTCGACTTCCTCAAACACTACAGAGACAGACTCTCCAGCCAATAAACCGATTCTTAGAGGGTTTGAAGTTATTGATAATGCCAAAGCTAAACTTGAAGAAGCATGCAAAGGAATTGTTTCATGCGCCGACATAGTTGCATTTGCAGCAAGAGACAGTGTAGAGTTGGTAAGTCCATCTACTTTGTGCTAGAAACTTTTGAAGGTAAATACTTATTTCAAAATGACCCTACATCATATGCAGGCTGGAGGACTTGGCTATGATGTTCCTGCAGGAAGAAGAGATGGAAAAATATCACTAGCTTCTGATACAGATCAGATTTACCTCCTCCAACTTTCAATGTTAACCAACTCACTCAACTCTTTGCAACACACATTATTTATGGTAAGTTAATGTTTTCCTCCTCATCAATTTGGTAGAAAAGCAGGTATCAAATCATCTGGAGGGAGTTCCATACTATGGCCCAACAACTGATTTTTCTGCCAATGAGATAACCAACAGACTAGTGGGGAACAAGAGAACTAATTCTGATTCCTCTTTCATTGCTTCTTCTAGAGATGCCTTCCAATTGGGCCCTGATTCATTTCAAAACTCACATTTGATGAAGGTTACTTTCAATTATCATCACTTCATTATTATTATATTATTATTCACACTTGATGTCTAAGTCGTGGTTTCGGACAGGTTCTTCGACATGGTTATTTTAATATATAATTTATAATGTTTTAAAAATTTATTAAATTATTTTTTTAATTTAAGATAGAAATTACCTGCGGAATTACCTGCGGAATATTTCCTGCGGAATTACCTGCGGAATATTTCCTGCGGATTTTCCTGCGGAATTACCTGCGGAATTTCCTGCCGAAAATATTATCCATGAAGGTTTTAGCTGGGGACACAAAACCGCAGGAAAATCCGCAGGAAATGTGTTTCCTGCGGAAATTTAGCTTAAATCCGCAGGAAAAACAGAGTATTTCTAGTAGTGTACGTGTATTTCTAGTAGTGATAGGTCGTAAATTATTGCATTGATCTCGGTGAATTTTATCATTTATTTTAAACTCACATTCCTTCCTTTTCTTTATTTAAATTAATAATGTAAAATATAATACAATAAGTTGTCTATTTGACTTTTTTTACTAATTTTATGCTAATTTCATTTTAAATAATGAAATCATACTATGAAGCATTAAAATAATTACCTTATACTTTAAGTTACAAGACAACCAATATTAAATTTTTTATATTAATATACTTTACTTAATTATCTTAATGATAATGATAATAATAATAATAATAATAATAATATTTAAATTACTCCACTAACTACGTTAGTTATTAAAAAAAAACCATGATTAAATATCATTATATTAATGATAATAATAAGTATAACTTTTTTTTATATATATATTTTTAGTTTTATAATATTTATTTTTTAATAATATTTATGTTGTCTATGAATATTAACAAAAATAAGAATATTTTTAAGTAAATTTAACAATAAAACAATTATATTATTATAATTTCAAATTAAGAATATGTGATTTCCAGATATATTCTTGCATCGCACATGACAAGCAACTAGTAAACCTAAATGTAAAATAGTCTATCACACAATCACGAAAAATAATTTAATCATATTATATAATATTATATAGTTTTAATTCATTTTTACTTGAAATGGAAAAGCTAGAGTTAAAGTTTAATATTTAGTAATATATATATATATATATATATATATATATATATATATATATATATATATATATATATATTGAATTAAGTAGTTATAATATAAGCAGCAGATTTAAAATTGTATTTTTATTTGGTGTTCGGTTGCGTAGTATACTGAATTTTTTTGAAATCTTATTTTAAATATTTTCTTACTAATTTGTTTCAATATTTAATCTTGACTTCCAACTGAATAATCATGTCCAAATATTTATTAAAAAAAATTAAATTCGGCCTAACATCGGCTAATATCTCAAACGTTAATCATTACAAATAGGGGTGGCAAAACGGGTCAGGCCCGCCAGGTCGGCTCGTTTGACCCGCCATTTTAGGCGGGCTGGGCTGAGGTTTTCGGCTCGGTACCTTAAGTTGGCCCGCCCCGCCTAACCCGCTTAAAAAAACGGGCCGAGGCGGGGCGGGGCGGGTTTTGCCCGCGGGCTTTTTGTTAAAAAAAATTATTTTTTATTTAGAATTAAAACAACTTTAACTATAAATATAACACTCTTCTCTTAGATTGGAAAAGTTTGAAATAAAAGAACAGTTGTATAACATGCATAATTATTAAGTTGTTAATACATTATCTCACATGTTTTCTTTAGAATTTTAAGTAAATGAGGGATTTGATGAGTCTATAAGTGTGACAAATTCTGGATTCAACTATTAAGGAATCGATTAATATAAAAGTTTATATGAAGTAATTAGTGAGAAAGTTAGGTGTTGATATTTTATGCACCGAGATGTATTATGCGGTGTAATTGTTATCATTGTCTGTCTTATGTAAATTCTTAATTGGGTTTTCTAGTAGCTAGTTTTTAAATAGAATTAGAGTGATATGTATTATTTATTTATTTATTTATTTTGATACGCTTTTTTATTGTGGTCGAGTTTATTTTGTTATAATTGATCTTTATTTGTCTTATTTTTTGAACTGTTTGGACTTAAGACATGTTGAAGTTCTATTGTGCGTTATTAAAAAAATATTTTATCGACATTTTTGGTAATAATTAATTTTTTTTGTTAATTATGTAGTAAATCAAAATGTAAAATAAAAAAATTAATAAAAATTGGCGGGCCGGCCCGCCAACCCGCCAACTCGTTAGTAAACGGGGCGGGCATGACTTTTGAGCTCGAACACCTAAGTAGGCCCGCCCCGCCCCACCCCGCTTTTGGACGGGCTTAAATGGGGCGGACCTAAACGGGGCGGGCCACCCGCTTTGCCACCCCTAATTACAAATTGAAAAATATATAGTATTTGTTTTTTATGAATTAAAAAAAATTAAAACTTTAAATTTGATTAATTAAAAAAAGGACAATCATATTTTAATTTATATTTAAATGACAAATCAAGTTACTTTAAGAATAACATAATAACTCTACGAAAATAATAAATTTTACAAATTTAATCGTCAAATAAATATTTCTTATTGAATATATCACATTAATAAATTATTATAATTTTTAAATTTTAATGAGGAAGTTCGATTTAATGTATCATATAATTTTAAAAGTATAAGTAAAATATTGGCAATATATAAGATGTCATAGTTATGCCTATCTAATTTTTATGATATTTTGTATTCATGGTCGTTAAAGTAAGTGAAACAAAAATTAATTTTGAATAATTAAGTTTCTTTAAATGTTGATGGAAGTTTTTATAAAAATTCCGTTAGGGTAAGTTATGCTTTTGTAAGGGAGATCTCAGAATTGTAACTGTTAAAATTTAGTGGACATATTAATTTTGTTGGTAATCTATTACCTTAATTTTTAGCCATTTTTAATGGATTGATGTTAGCTTGGAATAAATTATAGAAATGTGTGTTGCGATAATGTAAAAATTATCAAAGAATATATTTGTAGAGATTGTATTATTTCATTTTACCATACTTAGACATCTATTCATTGCTTGTATTGTTTACTTTTAAGTGATTATATGAGAATTCTATTTACAATTACAAAAGTATAATTATTATTTTTCATATAATTTTTTATTTTTAATTTTTCTTAGTATAGGATATCTCAAATAGTAAATATAGGGGTGTAATCGGATCAGTTTGGACTGATTTTTAGTCAAAAAAATGTCTGAACCGATGATATTTCCATCGATTTGGTTTGGTTCGATTTTCAACAATTTTCAAAAATGGAATCGAACCAAACTAACCGGTTTGGTTCAGTTTGATTTGGTTTGGATGATCAGTTTATAATGTTTATTTTTTAAAACATTATATTCATTAGTATATTCTTCACTATCGTGTTTTTTGGTGTATTTTATGCTATTATTTTTTTAAATAATACATTTCATGTCATTTATTTCATACTCTATTTTTTTAAATAAATTAGAAGTTGCTCTTAATCCATACAAAAGAGTGAAATGATTTATGTTGCGTCAAGATATAAGTTCACTATCAAATATACAATTTAACATTTGACATCAGAATGTTGGAAAAGGATTTCAAAGCTTAGAAAATAGAACACAACAAAACACACATCAAACTTATCAAAATGATGGTGGTGAAAAGAACAATGGTTGCGGGCGGGCAGAGCAACGGTTCAGTGAAAGCATGTTTTTTATGACTTTGGGTTTCTATTTTTTTTTAAGTTTTAGAGTTCGGTTCTAGCTATGTAAACAAAGATGGATAATGGTTGGACCGATAAAAATTTTTGAGCTTAATTATGGCTAGAATATAATATTTAGAGCGTCATTACTTTCATTGGTTCGGTTCATCGATTTGGCGGTTCGTAAAAATTAAAACCGAGAATCGAACCAAACCATATTGATTTTTATTGGTTTGGTTCGGTTTTGGGACAAAATCAATAACAATCAGTTTTATTTCGGTTTGATTTAGTTTGAATTCTTGATTTAATTGGATTTTTCTGATCTGCTTACACCCCTAAGTAAATAGTTATCTTAGAGGCTTAATTATAAGCTTTATTATGGATCATTTTCTCCCCAAAAATGTCATATTCTTTATATAACACCACGTAGTAATTATATAGAAGTTAATCTACATTGCTAACATAATGTATCATCAAAAGTTCTATTCTAAGTATTTCAATCAATAAAATTGTCTAATACTAAAGTTTAAACACTCACCATATATTTTTTTAGGGATTTCTCTGGAAAAATTCATTTTTGTTTCTAGAATTCGGAGATACATCTCCGAACACACCAAATTTATAATTTTTGGTGTTTTCAGACATTTCGGAGATGCATTTCCGAAATATCTCAATATTTGATGTTTGAATTTTTTGGAGATACATTTTCGAAATAAGTCAATATTTATTAAAAAATAAAATTAAGGTGAATCAATTGTATTAATAGTATAATTAATTATTTTAATTAAGATATATAATTAAATATATATCATTATAATAAAGATATAATAATTTATAAATAAGGATGATCAACCTATTAAATATTTAAATTAGCACACTCTTTTCATATAAAATTAATTTAAAAAATTAATGTAAATTAAAAATTATAATGCTAGTAGGGAAATATTTTTAACACGATAATTTCCTAAACTAACAATATTACTCTAATATTTTTTATTGATTAAAGAGTTTTTCATTACACTTAATAAAAGAGAGTTCAAGTTTATTCGAAACGCACCAAATGTATAATGTTGTAGTCATTTAAAAATAATTGCTTTTATAGTTTAAAAAAAATTGTGACAAATAAATTATTACAAAAATTAAAATTTTATTTAATCTCTTTATTCTTTATTTATAACAATTTGTATGTAACTTATTCTTTATTAATAATAACTCCCTTTAATTATATTATAACTATATTATAAATAAATATCTTTTCAAAATAAAATTAAAATGAAAAAAAAATTGTGATATTGGTTATTTCGGATATGCATATCCTAAAACCACTGAAATTGAAATATTGGAATACTTCGGATATGCATTTCCGAAAATCCCTGAAACCGAAATATTGGGATACTTCAGATATGCATATCCGAAAATAACTAAAAAAATTAGGTTTGCTCGAATATGCATATGCGAAGAAAATTTTAAAATTTTGAGAAGTGTTTTTCACCCTATATAGGTGTACAAAGAGATTCTCAAATTTAAAATTAACTAACAAAATGTACTTATGGGCCCTATAACAAAAAGTATTTCAAATACCAATAAAAAATATTGGTCTGAAATATATATATGGTTACTGTTCACTGTGGAAATTGGTGAACAACCGTTGGTCTTTCCAAAGCCTTGAAACTAAAGGTTACTTGCTAGATCGACCAGTTGATCTTAGGACCACGTGCTAAAGTTCTTTGGAGTTGTACTTATCTCGTCGAAGTGTTTGCCTAAGAGACGGTTTTCTTAGACCGGTGACAAATACAATGTTTTTCCACACTAACTGCTAGATTCGACCGACAGGTGACTCGTGACCGACGGGGCGAACTTAGACTTAAAATTTGTGATATTGTGACTACTTTGACTCTAAACCTCTGGGGGTGACTCGTGACCACCAGATGGTGTCGACTCAAGGGTGGTTTTCTGATGACTACAACCAGTTTCAGTTTACTTATATGAAACAATAATTAAAAGGCAAAACACATATTGGTTAAAATGCACAATGTAGATGATAGTTTCGAAGCATATGATTAAACAGTAAAAGGATTGCATTGAAATTAAATATGGTGATTCACATACATCAGAACTCTTAGCAACTCTTGTTTCCTGAAGGGCGGAAATTGGACAGAGTGTAAGCAAGTAGTTTGATTGTAATTTCCTGGCAGGATCCAACGCTACACGCCCACGCAAGCTCACCATGCACCCTCGCCCATGGACCATTGGATTTCCACCAATCCAAATCCAAGGATCCGGAATATGCACACCCACCATGCTCCCTCAATAGACGCGCCATAGTGGATCAGAGCTAAGTCTCAATTAACTCTTTTTCTTTTCTTTTTTAATTCCATTTAATTATTGTTTCTTTTCTTTGTTTTCTTTAATTTCTTTTTTTTCTAAAATTTGTTTTTTTCATTAATAAAATAAATTATTTATTTTTCTCATAATTTCAAAATTTCTTTTACAATAATAATTAAATTAAGGTTTTTTAATAGTTACTTTTGGGCTAATTAAATGTTTTATGCCTTAAAACTCTGATTTTCTCATGATCACTAATCATTGTTATTGGTAGGAGTTGTTCATTAACCTTAGTTTCTTTTTACCTATGTTTTCTATTAAACTATAATTAACTTTTGTCCCCTTTGGGATTTGGCTTTTGCCTCGCCTTTTATTTGTCTGCCTAAATTTTTGATCTGCCACGTTATAATTGTTGAGGACTTTAAATGCACTAACGCTTCTCTTCTTCATGTAATTTCTTTTCAGGGTTAATCAGAAGTTCTCCGACTACGCGCCAGGGCAATCAAAAGCTAAGTTCTGATCCCTCTTTATTATTATTTAAATTATTTTTACCTTTGATTTTAATTTTTGCCTCATGGTTTAAATTACTTTCAACTGTCAATGAATTACTCATACACTTACCGCTATCATTTTCCGTTTATATCAGAGTCAATCAAGGTTCGACGAGGAAGATCAGGGCGGAGATCAAGATAATTAAATTAATTATTTATACTTCTTATTTTCTGTTATAATTCCCCCATCCCCGCAGGTGTTTATTGTAATAGCGTAGGATTTTCATTATGCCTTTATTTTTCTGCTGTGGTTAGTAATCTTAGGGAGTGCAAGCCTTTAACAGAATTAGAAAAACTATAATTATAAGATAAATATTATTGGAATACAATCACGTGATTGGTGCACACACTGACCTTTAGGGTAACCCATCTTGTTGCCTTTGTTGCCTGTTGCCTCTAATTGTACTAAATAGTCAAAGTCCCTTGATTCCGAGGATACCTAAAGCAAAGGTTGCCTTATTCAGTGATATCATCAATTTTGTCCCTCGAAGCTGCCTCGGTAAAAGATGATTGTCCCAATTGCTAAGGTATCCTCGCATGATGCCTAAAAGGATTAATGACTATTATATTCTTCCCTTAGACTACCTGTCTCTTTATGGCAAGGGACAATCTTATGGCGAACGATACTATCCTCGATGACCCTTCGATGACCCGCACATCCAATTGAAAGACTTCCTGCCCTCTCATGGTATGTGTGGTGTCGTTTTCTTTACCTCCCCGTTTCACTTGGGAGGACGGCACGCTAAACCCTTCACGCGAAATTTGGAAGGAGAATGCGCCCGTGGTGGGATGAATTTTGTTTCAGTTCTTCCTACGATATCACACGAACTTTCTTATTGGTCCTACGAGTAGGAAAGGGAAAAAAAGATCTCAACTAAACCCTAGGAGTTTGCTAAGTGTGGGGATTTCACCTAGACTAGAAATTCTGGAGTCCGGGGGGTCGGTTATACATAGGGAAGTGTTTAAACACCCTACATATCTGTAGTACTCTACAGGAACCTTCTCTGTGTCATTCGTGATTGTGTTTGCTGCTAATGATTGGGAAAGTTTCTCCTTTGTGTTAGGAGAAGGAATTGAATTGATTTGAAAAGACAGACAGACAGACAAACTGACTATTTTTGGTATTTTATTAGCTCGCTGAGATTCCTTGTGAACCTCATGCCTACATATCCCTAGTGGAAATCAGAGCTTAATGTAGTTCGGGGAACTAACTAGGGAAATTAAATGTTTTTGGTGCCTTGCTTGAAGCTCAAGGTTGAAGCTTTGAATTTAATCTCTGTTTACTTTAAAGAGACATGAAATCATCTTTACAGAGAGGTATTTGTACTATTCTACCACAAACATTTAAAGGAGTGACAGAATAACTGAATTCATTTCATTCAAGAGGGGGACCTTACTTGTGTGTGCAAGTATGCCAGTCAGATGCCTCTTAAATGAAAGAAAGATGCTCGTCCAAATTAGGGAAAGTGTACAAGTCTGGGGATGTGCCAGAGCATGTCTTTCAGAGTCCTAAATGGGAGACTTTGATTGAAATTGAAATTGAAATGTTTGTTTGTTTGAATGTGGTAGAGTAGTAAAAATATCTCTCTATAGAGATAAGCTATGTCTATCTACTGTATAAAAGATTTGACTTTAGCTGGCTTGTATGAGGCCCAAGCTTGAGGCTTTTTTGATTGATTTATTAATATTATTGACTCTGGGAGATGACTCCACTGGGGATTAATTACAGGGTATTTTTGTGTTCTGTACAAAGCCCAGAATTGAGGCTGACTCTATTTAGGGAGACTCTATTTGTGTGCCTTGTACAAAGCCCAAGGTTGTGGCTAACTGCTGAGGATAACTGAATTTTTGAGACTATGAATGACTCTATTTTGTGTGCCTTGTACAAAGCCCAAGGTTGTGGCTGACTCTAGCTAGGGAAAACATTATTTTCTGCCTTGTACAAAGCCCAAGGTTGTGGCAGACTCTTAAATAAACAGAGTATGGATGACTCTATGGGGAAAAGATCCTAGGTGTTAGGAATCTTTGACACATGAAAATATGGTTTATCTGCCTTGTACAAAGCCCAAGGTTGTGGCTACTGAGTGATGAAGAACTCACTGGGGAGACTCTATTATCTGCCTTGTACAATGCCCAAGGTTGAGACTGACTCTTGACAGGGGAGTTTTATTGTTTGGTGCCTTGTATGAAGCCCAAGGTTGAGGCTAACTATTTTTGTTGGTTTTGACTCTACTGAGGAGATTTTATTTATTGAAAGACTGTTTTTCTTTGGAAGCTAACCCTTTCCAGGGATTTTGACTCAGCTGGAGAAATTATTTGGTAAAAGACTGACTTTATCATGTTTTTTGGAGGCTGACCCTTTCCAGGGGTTTTGACTCTTTTGGGGAGATTATCTCCTAGGAGAAATGAATCTTTATTTATTTATTAATTGACTTTGGAGGCTAACCCTTTCCAGGGAATTTTTATTAACATGAAGGAATGTGTGGAAGCTAACCCTTTCCAGGGAATTTTATTGAAATGATGGATTGATTTGGAGGCCAACCCTTTCCAGGGATTTTTATTGAAATGATGGATTGATTTGGAGGCTAACCCTTTCCAGGGAATTTTTATTAACATGAAGGAATGTGTGGAAGCTAACCCTTTCCAGGGAATTTTATTGAAATGATGGATTGATTTGGAGGCTAACCCTTTCCAGGGATTTTTATTGAAATGATTGATTGATTTGGAGGCTAACCTTTTCCAGGGAATTTTTATTGAAATGATGGATTGATTTGGAGGCTAACCCTTTCCAGGGATTTTTATTGAAATGATTGGCAGAAAGATTATCTAGTGGAGACTTCTGAAGGATAGAAAAACACTTAGAAAGGGGGGGTTTGAATAAGTGTAGCTTCAAAAACTTGACAGATAAAAATAAATTGCACAGTTATTTTTATCCTGGTTCGTTGTTAACTAAACTACTCCAGTCCACCCCCGCAGAGATGATTTACCTCAACTGAGGATTTAATCCACTAATCGCACGGATTACAATGGTTCTCCACTTAGTCAGCAACTAAGTCTTCCAGAGTCTACTGATCACACACTGATCACTCCAGGAACAACTGCTTAGATACCCTCTAAGACTTTTCTAGAGTATACTGATCCACACGATCACTCTAGATAAGAACTTCCTGAAACTTAAATCATATTCTTTCAGAATATGGTTTAGACTGGGAGTGGATTTTTCTGAATCAGAAGGAGATCCAACATTATTGGATAATTTTAAAAGTTTTTCTTTTAATTCAGAATTCTCCAACTCAAGCTTCTTTGTTTCAAATTCAAATAGCTTTTTCAGCTTTTTGTATTTGAGACTAATCTGAGACTTGAGTTCCAGTAGTTCAGTTAGACCGGAAACTAACTCATCTCTAGTAAGTTCAGAAAATACCTCTTCAGAATCTGATTCTGATGTAGATTCTGATCCGTCATCTTCTGTCGCCATCAGCGCACAGTTAGCCTGCTCATCTTCAGAGTCTGAATCATCTTCTGACTCATCCCAGGTTGCCATAAGACCTTTCTTCTTATGAAACTTCTTCTTGGGATTTTCCTTCTGAAGATTTGGACATTCATTCTTGAAGTGTCCAGGCTCATTGCATTCATAGCACATGACCTTCTTCTTGTCAAATCTTCTGTCATCAGAAGATTCTCCTCGTTCAAATTTCTTTGAACTTCTGAAGCCTCTGAACTTTCTTTGCTTGGTCTTCCAGAGTTGATTTAGCCTTCTGGAGATCAGGGACAGTTCATCTTCTTCTTCAGATTCTGATTCTTCAGGATCTTTTTCTCTAGCCTGAAAAGCGTTAGTGCATTTCTTGATATTGGATTTTAATGCAATAGACTTACCTTTCTTTTGAGGCTCATTTGCGTCCAGCTCTATTTCATGACTTCTCAAGGCACTGATAAGCTCTTCCAGAGAAACTTCATTCAGATTCTTTGCAATCTTGAATGCAGTCACCATAGGACCCCATCTTCTGGGTAAGCTTCTGATGATCTTCTTTACATGATCAGCCTTGGTGTATCCCTTGTCAAGAACTCTCAATCCAGCAGTAAGAGTTTGAAATCTTGAAAACATTTTTTCAATGTCTTCATCATCCTCCATCTTGAAGGCTTCATACTTCTGGATTAAAGCTAGAGCTTTAGTCTCCTTGACTTGAGCATTTCCTTCATGAGTCATTTTCAAGGACTCATATATGTCATAGGCCGTTTCCCTGTTAGATATCTTCTCATACTCAGCATGAGAGATAGCATTCAGCAAAACAGTTCTGCATTTATGATGATTCCTGAAAAGCTTTTTCTGATCATCATTCATTTCTTGCCTTGTCAGCTTTACGCCTCTGGCATTTACTGGATGTTTGTAACCATCCATCAGAAGATCCCATAGATCACCATCTAGACCAAGAAAGTAACTTTCCAGTTTATCTTTCCAGTATTCAAAGTTTTCACCATCAAATACCGGCGGTCTAGTATAACCATTGTTACCGTTGTATTGCTCAGCAGAGCCAGATGTAGATGCAGGTGTAGACTTTTCACTTTCATCAACCATCTTTTACTGAAGCGTTTTTCTCTTCCTGAATCTTTTCTAAACACGGTTAAGTGCTTGCACCTTAGAACCGGCGCTCTGATGCCAATTGAAGGATAGAAAAACACTTAGAAAGGGGGGGGGGGTTTGAATAAGTGTAGCTTCAAAAACTTGACAGATAAAAATAAATTGCACAGTTATTTTTATCCTGGTTCGTTGTTAACTAAACTACTCCAGTCCACCCCCGCAGAGATGATTTACCTCAACTGAGGATTTAATCCACTAATCGCACGGATTACAATGGTTCTCCACTTAGTCAGCAACTAAGTCTTCCAGAGTCTACTGATCACACACTGATCACTCCAGGAACAACTGCTTAGATACCCTCTAAGACTTTTCTAGAGTATACTGATCCACACGATCACTCTAGTTACAACCTGCTTAGATAACCTCTAAGACTTCCTAGAGTATTCTGATCCACACGATCACTCTAGTTCCTTACAACTTAATGTAATCAATTCTAAGAGTATTACAATTGCTTCTTGAAAGCGTTAATCACAAACTGTGATATTTCTCTTAACGTTTAAGCTTAATCTCACTAATATATTACAACAGCAATGTAGTGAGGAGATTTTATTTATTGAAAGACTGTTTTTCTTTGGAAGCTAACCCTTTCCAGGGATTTTGACTCAGCTGGAGAAATTATTTGGTAAAAGACTGACTTTATCATGTTTTTTGGAGGCTGACCCTTTCCAGGGGTTTTGACTCTTTTGGGGAGATTATCTCCTAGGAGAAATGAATCTTTATTTATTTATTAATTGACTTTGGAGGCTAACCCTTTCCAGGGAATTTTTATTAACATGAAGGAATGTGTGGAAGCTAACCCTTTCCAGGGAATTTTATTGAAATGATGGATTGATTTGGAGGCCAACCCTTTCCAGGGATTTTTATTGAAATGATGGATTGATTTGGAGGCTAACCCTTTCCAGGGAATTTTTATTAACATGAAGGAATGTGTGGAAGCTAACCCTTTCCAGGGAATTTTATTGAAATGATGGATTGATTTGGAGGCTAACCCTTTCCAGGGATTTTTATTGAAATGATTGATTGATTTGGAGGCTAACCCTTTCCAGGGAATTTTTATTGAAATGATGGATTGATTTGGAGGCTAACCCTTTCCAGGGATTTTTATTGAAATGATTGGCAGAAAGATTATCTAGTGGAGACTTCTGAAGGATAGAAAAACACTTAGAAAGGGGGGGTTTGAATAAGTGTAGCTTCAAAAACTTGACAGATAAAAATAAATTGCACAGTTATTTTTATCCTGGTTCGTTGTTAACTAAACTACTCCAGTCCACCCCCGCAGAGATGATTTACCTCAACTGAGGATTTAATCCACTAATCGCACGGATTACAATGGTTCTCCACTTAGTCAGCAACTAAGTCTTCCAGAGTCTACTGATCACACACTGATCACTCCAGGAACAACTGCTTAGATACCCTCTAAGACTTTTCTAGAGTATACTGATCCACACGATCACTCTAGATACAACCTGCTTAGATAACCTCTAAGACTTCCTAGAGTATTCTGATCCACACGATCACTCTAGTTCCTTACAACTTAATGTAATCAATTCTAAGAGTATTACAATTGCTTCTTGAAAGCGTTAATCACAAACTGTGATATTTCTCTTAACGTTTAAGCTTAATCTCACTAATATATTACAACAGCAATGTAGTGAGCTTTGATGAAGATGAAGATTCTGAGTTTTGAATTGAACAGCGTTTCAGCAAGTTTGATATGAGTTGTTTTGGTGCAGAATCGTTAACCTTGCTTCTCATCAGAACTTCATATTTATAGGCGTTGGAGAAGATGACCGTTGAGTGCATTTAATGCTTTGCGTGTTCCGTACAGCATCGCATTTAATGTTATACGCTTTTGTCAACTACCTCGAGCCTTGTTCACGCTGTGTCTACTGACGTAGCCTTTAGTAGCTTTTAACGTTCCTTTTGTCAGTCAGCGTAGCTTGCCACTTGTACTTTCTTCTGATCTGATGTTTGTGAATACAACGTTTGAATATCATCAGAGTCAAACAGCTTGGTGCATAGCATCTTCTGATCTTCTGACCTTGAAGTGCTTCTGAGCGTGATACCATCAGAACTTCAGTGCTTCTGTTCTCTTGTTCTTCTGATGCTTCCATAGACCCATGTTCTGATTCTGCTTCGACCATCTTCTGATGTCTTGCCAGACCATGTTCTGATGTTGCATGCTGAACCTTTTGAGACAAAGCTTCTGAGCGCTGAATTATGCGTACTCTTTTATATATTTCCTGAAAGGGAAATTGCATTGGATTAGAGTACCATATTATCTTAAGCAAAATTCATATTATTGTTATCATCAAAACTAAGATAATTGATCAGAACAAATCTTGTTCTAACAATCTCCCCCTTTTTGATGATGACAAAAACATATATAAATGATATGAATTTGCGATCAGAAAGAACAGACGGCAAAAGACAAATTACACAGCTATAGCATAAGCATATGAATATGTCTCCCCCTGAGATTAACAATCTCCCCCTGAGATAAATAATCTCCCCCTGAAATAAATACTCGAAGAACTTTAATAAAAGACTTCCCTGATTATTTCGGTAGAGACGATCATATAAGCTTCTGTCTTTAGAGAATTCATAGCTTCTGACTTCTGCTTCCATTGGACAGCTTCAGAACTAGAATTTCCTTAAATCCCTAGAACACTCACAGCTTCTGATTCCTGCTTCCATCTAGGACAGCTTCAGAACTTGAATTTCTTTGATCTTCTGAACATTCACAGCTTCTGATTTCTGCTTCCATTCAGGACAGCTTCAGAACTTGAATTTCTTTGATCTTCTGAACATTCACAGCTTCTGATTTCTGCTTCCATTTAGGACAGCTTCAGAACTTGAGTTTTCTGGATCTTTAGAACATTCACACAGCTTTGAATTTCTGCTTCCCTCGGATAGCTTCAGAGCTTGAATTTCTACCAACATCACTTCATGCTAGATTTGTATCAGAACATTGTTGAATGTACCAGAGCATCATCAGAGCATCTCTACATCCTGAAATGTTACAGAACAAAAACTAAACGACAAAAGTCAGCATGAACGAGTCAGAACATAAAATGTATATCAGAACACATTATATGTATCAGAGCCATATAGGCTAACATAATGTATCAGAGCAAATAGAATTTTGTCAGAACAAATAGACAAATATGGATCAAATTCTATTATCAGTGCTTCTGATTCATTCTTCTTTCTTGCTTCTGATCTCTGAAGCTTGACAGCACTCGGCTTGCTTCAGTTTCCATGGTTTTGCTTCTTGTGTTTGCTTTGAAGATTTTCTTCACTTCTTTATACCTGCAAAACACTTAAACCATATAGAACTTGCAGTTCTTGTTAGTAAATGTGTGGGAGCTTTACCCAGCAACTGATAGATTAATCAAATCATTTATCATTTATCTTCTCCCCCTTTTTGTCATAACATCAAAAAGAATATTTCACAAGATTCAGATGCATAAAAACGACAAATAAAATCACTGGAATGTAAAAGCAAAGAAACTTTTCATTGATAATCAAAAGATATTACAAAAGGTTCCTATGTTTAACAAGATGAGAAACATTCCTAGCAAATACATAAAAAGTCATCCCAAGAGGAAATGACTACAAAAATTAAAAACAGCACCCTAGCAGGACACGCTCTGTGTCAACCCATCAAGAATCCCTGTGGACTCTTGTCTTCCAGACTAGAACCTCCACTGTAGGAGAGATCCAAGTGACCAAAGAGGAAGAGAGGGACAGTTCACAGACAGAGAGCTAATGTTGCAAACGGGGCTTTCCCTTAACATAGAAGTTAAGAATATCATTCTTAACCTCCTCCCATAACTCAAGAAAGTCTTCTGTCTTTGGGTGAAAGTTGATAACAACATCAAAGAAGAGGTCTGACTTGAGAGGTATTAGGAGAGCCATCCCGAGATATGCAGAGATCTGTCGCCTTTGAGTCATAGATCTTCAACAGGCTTAGGGTGAACGCTAGGTTTGAGCTAGGATTTTTTTTAAAAAAAATTGTTTGAACAGGAGACGAAAACGGAAGAGAGAGAGAGAAAAACTTGATGAGGAATGCAAAGAGATAGAGAAAGATGAGAGGGAAAGAGAAGAGTTTGAAGAGTATTTAAAAGAAAATAAAATGAAACGAATGATGAATAGCATTTAATGTTACGTGACGTGAGGAGAGATAATAAAGACAAATGAGGTGACTAGCACAGTTACCTATGGTCGGCGTCCCTTCAACTGCACGCACGTTTATCCATGAATAGTAACGACAGGTTTACCATCCCGAGATAAAACGTAACAGCTGTTTTGCTTTAAAAGAGGTTCTGAATCAACTTAGACAATGAAACGTTAGTAATAACCGAATCATAATTTCTAAAAGATTTCAATCAGAACTTCTGATAAAAAATAATCCATTTTCATTTCAGAAGATACTCATACATAAGAACTTCTCATCTTCTCATTCTGGGCATAAATCCATACTGATGTTCTTCATAATGAACTTAAACCTATCTTCAGCCAGGGGTTTTGTAAAGATATCAGCCCATTGATGGTCTGTATCAACAAAGTTTAAAGATATAACACCCTTCTGAACATAGTCCCTTATGAAATGATGTTTGATCTCAATATGTTTAGCTTTTGAATGAAGAATAGGATTCTTAGATAAACATATAGCAGAAGTATTATCACAGAATATAGGAATGTTACTCTCAAATATCTGATAATCTTCTAACTGACTCTTCATCCAGAGCATCTGTGTACTACAACCAGCAGCAGCGACATATTCTGCTTCTGTTGTTGATAGAGCAATAGTTGCTTGCTTCTTGCTGTACCAGGAGATCAAATGACTTCCAAGAAATTGGCAACTTCCTGAAGTACTTTTTCTTTCAATTCTGTCTCCAGCATAATCAGCATCGCAGAATCCTACTAAGTTGTATTCTTTAGATTTTCTGTAAACTAAGCCAACATTAGTAGTACCTTTCAGATACCTTAGAATTCTCTTAACAGCAGTTAAATGAGATTCTCTAGGATCTGATTGGAATCTAGCACACAAACAAACACTGAACAGAATGTCAGGTCTAGAAGCAGTCAAATATAGAAGAGATCCAATCATACCTCTGTATAACTTCTGATCTACCTTCTTACTTACCTCATCCTTACCTAGAATGCATGTTGGATGCATAGGAGTTTTGGCTTCTTTGCAGTCTAGAAGATTAAACTTCTTCAGAAGTTCCTTCACATACTTGGTTTGATGAACATACGTTCCTTCTGATGTTTGATTTATTTGTATTCCAAGGAAATACTTGAGTTCTCCCATCATGCTCATTTCAAACTCAGCCTGCATAGACTCAGCAAACTCCTTTCCAAGTGTAGCATTAGATGTTCCAAAAATAATATCATCTACATATATTTGACAAATTAAAATATCCCTTTTAAAGGTTTTACAAAAGAGAGTAGTGTCCACTTTTCCTCTAGTGAAACCATTATCCAGAAGGAAAGAACTTAAGCGTTCATACCAAGCTCTGGGAGCCTGTTTCAATCCATACAATGATTTCTTAAGTTTAAAAACATGATTAGGAGACATAGAGTCTTCAAAACCAGGAGGTTGATGGACATAAACTTCTTCATCTATATAACCATTTAAGAAGGCACTCTTAACATCCATCTGATAAAGAGTGATGTTATGTTGAGTGGCAAATGAAATTAGTAGACGAATAGATTCTAACCTGGCCACTGGTGCAAAGGTTTCTGTATAATCAATCCCTTCTTGCTGACTATAACCCTGAGCCACCAGTCTGGCTTTGTTCCTTACCACTTCACCTTTCTCACTGAGCTTGTTTCTGAAGACCCATTTTGTACCAATTATATTGAATCCATCTGGTCTAGGAACAAGATCCCAAACATCATTCCTTGTAAACTGATTCAGTTCTTCTTGCATAGCAATTATCCAGTCTGGATCTTCTAGAGCATGATCAACAGAAGTTGGCTCGATCAAAGATACAAGACCTAATTGACAGTCTGCATTGTTCTTAAGGAATGCTCTTGTTCTGATTGGATCATCCTTCTTTCCAAGAATGACATCTTCTGAATGACCAGAGATGAGTCTGGATGATCTTCTGACAGATGGTTCTTCAGAAATGCTTAGATCCTCCAGAGAAGCTGATACTTGATCTTCAGATTCTTTGCTTCTGAGAAGCTCTGCTTCTGATGCGTTGCTTCTTGGCTCAACAACTTCTGATATATCAATATCACAATCTGCAAAATTATCAAACTGCTTTGGTTTTTCAGAACCAAGCTTATCATCAAACCTGATATTGATTGATTCTTCTACAATCAATGTTTCAGTATTGTATACTCTGTAGCCTTTTGAGCGTTCAGAATATCCAAGAAGGAAACATTTTTGTGCTTTGGAATCAAACTTACCAAGATGATCTTTAGTGTTCAGAATAAAGCATACACATCCAAAAGGATGGAAATATGAAATGTTGGGCTTTCTATTCTTCCACAATTCATAAGGAGTCTTATTTAGAATAGGTCTGATAGAGATTCTATTCTGAATATAGCATGCAGTGTTTATTGCTTCTGCCCAGAAATGCTTAGCCATATTGGTTTCATTGATCATGGTTCTGGCCATTTCTTGCAGAGTCCTATTCTTTCGTTCTACAACTCCATTTTGCTGTGGAGTTCTAGGACAAGAGAAATCATGGGCAATACCATTTTCTTTGAAGAATTCTTCAAAGGATCTGTTCTCAAATTCACCACCATGATCACTTCTGACCTTTATGATTTTACACTCTTTTTCAGATTGAATCTGAATGCAGAAATCAAAGAACACTGAATGAGTCTCATCCTTGTGTTTCAAGAATTTTACCCATGTCCAGCGGCTATAATCATCTACGATGACTAATCCATATTTCTTCCCTCTGACAGATGCTGTTTTGACTGGGCCAAACAGATCAATGTGCAAGAGTTCTAATGGCCTTGAGGTAGAAACAACATTCTTGGACTTGAATGCAGGTTTGGAGAACTTGCCCTTCTGACATGCTTCACAAAGAGCATCTGATTTGAATTTCAGATTAGGGAGTCCTCTGACAAGATTCAGTTTGTTAATCTGAGAAATCTTTCTCAAACTAGCATGACCTAATCTTCTGTGCCAGACCCACTGCTCTTCAGAAACAGACATAAGACAAGTCACCTTCTGACTCATAAGATCTTGCAGATCTGTCTTATAAATGTTGTTCTTCCTCTTGCCTGTAAATAGGATTGAGCCATCCTTCTGATTTACAGCCTTGCAAGACTCTTGATTAAAGATTATATCATAACCATTGTCACTCAATTAACTGATAGATAAGAGGTTATGTGTTAATCCTTCTACAAGAAGTACATTAGAAATGGAAGGAGAGTTACCAGACTTTATAGTTCCAGAGCCAATTATCTTGCCCTTCTGATCTCCTCCAAACTTGACTTCTCCTCCAGACTTAAGCACCAGGTCTTGGAACATAGACCTTCTTCCTGTCATGTGTCGTGAGCATCCAGAGTCCAGGTACCATGACATGTTGTGCTTTGTCCTTTTTGCAGTCAAGGATATCTGCAATAGGAATAATCTTATCCTTAGGTACCCACATCTTTTTGGGTCCTTTCTTGTTAGATTTTCTCAAGTTCTGATTGAACTTGGGTTTAACATTGTAAGCAATAGGAGGAACAGCATGATAATTTTTAATGTGAGTTTCATGATATTTACTAGGTTGTGTCACATGCTTTTTGGTGTGTGTTATGTGAAAACTTTGAGCATGTGAAGTGTGTCTAATATCATGGGAGTGGCCATACTTGAACTGATCATACAATGGCTTGTATGTGAATTTCATTTCATCAACAGGTTCAAGTTTGTATGGGGTTTCACCCTCAAAACCAATGCCAACTCTTTTGTTTCCAGACACAGCATATATCATAGAAGCTAGCTGACTTCTGCCAATACTTCTAGATAAGAACTTCCTGAAACTTAAATCATATTCTTTCAGAATATGGTTTAGACTGGGAGTGGATTTTTCTGAATCAGAAGGAGATCCAACATTATTGGATAATTTTAAAAGTTTTTCTTTTAATTCAGAATTCTCCAACTCAAGCTTCTTTGTTTCAAATTCAAATAGCTTTTTCAGCTTTTTGTATTTGAGACTAATCTGAGACTTGAGTTCCAGTAGTTCAGTTAGACCGGAAACTAACTCATCTCTAGTAAGTTCAGAAAATACCTCTTCAGAATCTGATTCTGATGTAGATTCTGATCCGTCATCTTCTGTCGCCATCAGCGCACAGTTAGCCTGCTCATCTTCAGAGTCTGAATCATCTTCTGACTCATCCCAGGTTGCCATAAGACCTTTCTTCTTATGAAACTTCTTCTTGGGATTTTCCTTCTGAAGATTTGGACATTCATTCTTGAAGTGTCCAGGCTCATTGCATTCATAGCACATGACCTTCTTCTTGTCAAATCTTCTGTCATCAGAAGATTCTCCTCGTTCAAATTTCTTTGAACTTCTGAAGCCTCTGAACTTTCTTTGCTTGGTCTTCCAGAGTTGATTTAGCCTTCTGGAGATCAGGGACAGTTCATCTTCTTCTTCAGATTCTGATTCTTCAGGATCTTTTTCTCTAGCCTGAAAAGCGTTAGTGCATTTCTTGATATTGGATTTTAATGCAATAGACTTACCTTTCTTTTGAGGCTCATTTGCGTCCAGCTCTATTTCATGACTTCTCAAGGCACTGATAAGCTCTTCCAGAGAAACTTCATTCAGATTCTTTGCAATCTTGAATGCAGTCACCATAGGACCCCATCTTCTGGGTAAGCTTCTGATGATCTTCTTTACATGATCAGCCTTGGTGTATCCCTTGTCAAGAACTCTCAATCCAGCAGTAAGAGTTTGAAATCTTGAAAACATTTTTTCAATGTCTTCATCATCCTCCATCTTGAAGGCTTCATACTTCTGGATTAAAGCTAGAGCTTTAGTCTCCTTGACTTGAGCATTTCCTTCATGAGTCATTTTCAAGGACTCATATATGTCATAGGCCGTTTCCCTGTTAGATATCTTCTCATACTCAGCATGAGAGATAGCATTCAGCAAAACAGTTCTGCATTTATGATGATTCCTGAAAAGCTTTTTCTGATCATCATTCATTTCTTGCCTTGTCAGCTTTACGCCTCTGGCATTTACTGGATGTTTGTAACCATCCATCAGAAGATCCCATAGATCACCATCTAGACCAAGAAAGTAACTTTCCAGTTTATCTTTCCAGTATTCAAAGTTTTCACCATCAAATACCGGCGGTCTAGTATAACCATTGTTACCGTTGTATTGCTCAGCAGAGCCAGATGTAGATGCAGGTGTAGACTTTTCACTTTCATCAACCATCTTTTACTGAAGCGTTTTTCTCTTCCTGAATCTTTTCTAAACACGGTTAAGTGCTTGCACCTTAGAACCGGCGCTCTGATGCCAATTGAAGGATAGAAAAACACTTAGAAAGGGGGGGGGGTTTGAATAAGTGTAGCTTCAAAAACTTGACAGATAAAAATAAATTGCACAGTTATTTTTATCCTGGTTCGTTGTTAACTAAACTACTCCAGTCCACCCCCGCAGAGATGATTTACCTCAACTGAGGATTTAATCCACTAATCGCACGGATTACAATGGTTCTCCACTTAGTCAGCAACTAAGTCTTCCAGAGTCTACTGATCACACACTGATCACTCCAGGAACAACTGCTTAGATACCCTCTAAGACTTTTCTAGAGTATACTGATCCACACGATCACTCTAGTTACAACCTGCTTAGATAACCTCTAAGACTTCCTAGAGTATTCTGATCCACACGATCACTCTAGTTCCTTACAACTTAATGTAATCAATTCTAAGAGTATTACAATTGCTTCTTGAAAGCGTTAATCACAAACTGTGATATTTCTCTTAACGTTTAAGCTTAATCTCACTAATATATTACAACAGCAATGTAGTGAGGAGATTTTATTTATTGAAAGACTGTTTTTCTTTGGAAGCTAACCCTTTCCAGGGATTTTGACTCAGCTGGAGAAATTATTTGGTAAAAGACTGACTTTATCATGTTTTTTGGAGGCTGACCCTTTCCAGGGGTTTTGACTCTTTTGGGGAGATTATCTCCTAGGAGAAATGAATCTTTATTTATTTATTAATTGACTTTGGAGGCTAACCCTTTCCAGGGAATTTTTATTAACATGAAGGAATGTGTGGAAGCTAACCCTTTCCAGGGAATTTTATTGAAATGATGGATTGATTTGGAGGCCAACCCTTTCCAGGGATTTTTATTGAAATGATGGATTGATTTGGAGGCTAACCCTTTCCAGGGAATTTTTATTAACATGAAGGAATGTGTGGAAGCTAACCCTTTCCAGGGAATTTTATTGAAATGATGGATTGATTTGGAGGCTAACCCTTTCCAGGGATTTTTATTGAAATGATTGATTGATTTGGAGGCTAACCCTTTCCAGGGAATTTTTATTGAAATGATGGATTGATTTGGAGGCTAACCCTTTCCAGGGATTTTTATTGAAATGATTGGCAGAAAGATTATCTAGTGGAGACTTCTGAAGGATAGAAAAACACTTAGAAAGGGGGGGGTTTGAATAAGTGTAGCTTCAAAAACTTGACAGATAAAAATAAATTGCACAGTTATTTTTATCCTGGTTCGTTGTTAACTAAACTACTCCAGTCCACCCCCGCAGAGATGATTTACCTCAACTGAGGATTTAATCCACTAATCGCACGGATTACAATGGTTCTCCACTTAGTCAGCAACTAAGTCTTCCAGAGTCTACTGATCACACACTGATCACTCCAGGAACAACTGCTTAGATACCCTCTAAGACTTTTCTAGAGTATACTGATCCACACGATCACTCTAGATACAACCTGCTTAGATAACCTCTAAGACTTCCTAGAGTATTCTGATCCACACGATCACTCTAGTTCCTTACAACTTAATGTAATCAATTCTAAGAGTATTACAATTGCTTCTTGAAAGCGTTAATCACAAACTGTGATATTTCTCTTAACGTTTAAGCTTAATCTCACTAATATATTACAACAGCAATGTAGTGAGCTTTGATGAAGATGAAGATTCTGAGTTTTGAATTGAACAGCGTTTCAGCAAGTTTGATATGAGTTGTTTTGGTGCAGAATCGTTAACCTTGCTTCTCATCAGAACTTCATATTTATAGGCGTTGGAGAAGATGACCGTTGAGTGCATTTAATGCTTTGCGTGTTCCGTACAGCATCGCATTTAATGTTATACGCTTTTGTCAACTACCTCGAGCCTTGTTCACGCTGTGTCTACTGACGTAGCCTTTAGTAGCTTTTAACGTTCCTTTTGTCAGTCAGCGTAGCTTGCCACTTGTACTTTCTTCTGATCTGATGTTTGTGAATACAACGTTTGAATATCATCAGAGTCAAACAGCTTGGTGCATAGCATCTTCTGATCTTCTGACCTTGAAGTGCTTCTGAGCGTGATACCATCAGAACTTCAGTGCTTCTGTTCTCTTGTTCTTCTGATGCTTCCATAGACCCATGTTCTGATTCTGCTTCGACCATCTTCTGATGTCTTGCCAGACCATGTTCTGATGTTGCATGCTGAACCTTTTGAGACAAAGCTTCTGAGCGCTGAATTATGCGTACTCTTTTATATATTTCCTGAAAGGGAAATTGCATTGGATTAGAGTACCATATTATCTTAAGCAAAATTCATATTATTGTTATCATCAAAACTAAGATAATTGATCAGAACAAATCTTGTTCTAACAACTTCTTGTTTAAAGCCCAAGATGAAGGCTGACTCATGCTGAGGATAAGAAAATATGGATCCTAGACTCTGCTAAGGAAGATTGATGAAGATAAGGGTGACAGAGACTGTCCATGTCTCTCATTCCAAAAGGTGTACTCAATGCAAAATTGAGACAAACTTGGCTTGTTAAAAGTCTGGTTTAAATTGGAAGAAACTCACCAGGGTAGGCTAAAAGGTGACTAAAGACCTGTTCCTATGTTTATAAGAAACCTGATGGGTCCTTGTATACAAGCTCAAGAGGAAGCTGAAAATGCTTTTAAGAAGCCTGTGGGTCCTTGTACAAAGCCCAAGAGGAGGCTAATCGAGGGTCCTTGTTATAGCACAAGAGAAAGCTATGTAGTTTTGAACTTATTTTGGCTCTAAGCAAATGGGTAAGAGGTTTCACCGGGAATAATTCCTCTTTGGGTGGATGTGTCCTATATTTTTGGATTCTAAGGTTTTTGCCAAGATGTTTCACCGGGAATAATTCATCTTGGTGGTTTGAACTACAGATCTCTAATTAGGAAAGAGCCTTCACCGGGAAGACATTCTCAATCCTAGGCCATATTCCTATAATATATATATAGTTTAACTGTCCTAGGGTTTATACTCAAACGTAGTTCTAAACTAATATATGCACAGTTTATATTTGACAGTAATTTAAATAAAGACTGTAAATTGAAAGCTTGTAAAGCCTAACCTGGATGGAGTGGAGGCCTTTGGAGAAGTATGTACAGAGCCTCAACAGTAATTTTTGTTGTTTTGTTGATAACAGTTGAATATATATAATAAACAGTTAATGGTTTTTGAAAACAGAAGAAGTGAAGATGGACAAAGGTCACATAGGTATCTGAAGAGTTTCACCGGGAATAATGCCCTTCAAATACCAGAAGAATGTTTTGAAAACAGAAAGAAGATTTTGAAAATACAGTTTTGAAAACAAGCTAAGAAGAGAAGGTGTTTGGGACTTACACTCTATTAGAGGCCCAGTACTTTACAGTACTGGTGTAAAAGCAATTTGAAAATGATTTGGAATGATACAAGGTTTTGTTGTTTGAAAACCCTAATCATTTGATTTATTCGGAGATTGAAAACAGTTTTGAAAATTGACAAAAGTCAACTTAATTAAGGTAAAAATAAAGATTTTTAACTAATTAAGACCTAAACAATTAGGGTTTTATCATAAACTTATTTACAAAATGATTAGGTTAAAACAAAGTGAATATATACATTTAAAGTATTTAAGAAAACACTTAAAACATACTATTTTAAACCTAATTAAAACACATGAAATAAATAATATTTTTATGATTTTTTTTATTATTTACAAAATAGATATATTAAATGACAAGTGTGTGAAAAATGCAGTGAAAATGATTTAATTTGATAGGTGAATTATTCATGTGAAGTTGTGAAGAAAATAAAAGAAATTATGTGTTAAAAAATAGTTTTTGGCCCTTGGAGGATTTGAACCCACGCCCTTGAAGTCACCAGCCCAAAACAACACCACTGAGCCAACGCGCGCTTGGTGATAATAACTCTCACTCAATTGGTTATGTTTCAAAACAAGTGATAAATCATTGAAAAAATAAAAGAATCAAAAAGTCTGGGGCGAGGGGGATTCGAACCCCAGACTTTGGACACGCGCAACACACAAACACTCTTTACCACTGGGCTGTAACGATTTAGTCGTTTATAAAACAACTTCCATTCAAAATAAAATAAACTTTGGCCCCAGATTTAAATTTTGCGCGCCATGGCCATAGTCATTTTCTTCCTCGAGCTCAAGAATTTTCAAAATCCTAACTCTCTGGTTTCTCAACTAAATGACATGATGTAAACATCAATCTTGTTCTAAATTTCCTCACGAATCCAGATATGTAACTAACATTTATTTATATGAACTATAGCTACCTAATTTCTCAGAAAACTCTAAGAACACATGAACCCTAAATTTGAAATTAAATGACAAACAAGATGAATAAATGAAAGATGATAGAGGGTTTTCAATCCTCTGATGATGCTAAACAAGATAGAATCGAGCTTTAACTCAAAGAGTGCTTAAATTAAAGAGGTGAGGTTCAGAGACTTACCTCTGAAAATGGAGGTCGTGAGGGTGATGGAGAACACCTGGACTTGAATGAATGATCTCAATAGCTTCCTTGAGACTCAATGATGCTAACTGAATGCTTATTGGAGCTTGAATCCTCCTGAATTGCTCTATGGACCTCCTTCGATTTGAGCTTCAAGTAGACATGGAGGTTGTTGAATTTGGAGTTACAGACGAGCTGCAGCCATCTGGTTAGCTTCACTATGACCTGAGGAGTGTGCCTGGATGATTGGCTTGGCTTGAAACCTCCTGAATTACTCTATGGACCTCCAACTGCAACAGCTCCAAGTGAGAGGTGAAGATGATGATTCTTCACTTACAGAAGTGTTTCAGAGGTCTGGATCACCTCTAAATGACTTCCCTAATGTGTTTGAATACTTAATTCCAAAGGAAGAGCTTTGGTTTGAAGAATCCGAGTCTTCTTGCCAAAGAACCTTTGAAAACCTTAAGTATGAAGAAAGAAGAGAGAAAGCAAGAATTTTGTTGCTTTGGTGTGTTTTCTGAATGAGAAAGAGGCCTCTATTTATAGGCAATTGGTTCAGAGCAATTGATCATAGTAAGCTTGCTTAGTGTAGTGAGTTTGGTTTCTTAGCCATGAAGGAATTCAAAGAATATTCCAAGTGCAATGATGAGCTCTTTGATATCACTCCCTAGCCATCGGTTTTGCTTGATCTTAGGGGACCAAATGGCTGCAGAAATGAGCTCCAATTGGTTGGGAGAAGATTCCTTTGATGAATCACCAATTTGTCATAAATTCAAAAATGCAATCATTACATAATCACATGCCTTTGTTTTTGGGAATCTTCTCTAATCCTTATGCAATGATGGAAATTGATGTATGGTATGGTCTCAGATGCATTAGAGGTCGTGTAGCATCACTTAGTGAAGCAAAATGCACAAAATTGCAAAGTTTCAAATTGTACATGACCTATAATTTTACTTCATGAGGCCAGCTTTGAACAAGCATAACTCCTAGCTCAAATTGAATTTGGAGAAGGTTGAACACAATTTGGAAAGCCCTAAACATCTACTTCAAATCATTAGTTTGGAGTTTCTTCAGAATCCTTTGGCAAATTTGTGAAAAATGAGGCCAAAGTTGGAAGAAAACTAGGTTAAAACACTTAGAAAAATTTCTAAGTGTTTATGACCTAAAACTCCAAAATTTCCAAAACTCTTAAATGATTGATCTTTTGAAAAAAGTTCCTTTGTAAGATGTTGTTTTATTTTGCAAGATCTACAACTTTCATGTTGGAAGTTTTTTGAGTTGTGTAGGTGAAATTTTGAGTTCTCACCATGCCTTAAAAAACCCTAATTCCCGACTTTTTGCTCCTTGATGAATTTCTTTGAATTTCTTTGGTCAAATGACTTCATTATCCATATATTGATGATATTGATCCTTAAAAGTCATGGTTTGACCAAAAATCTCAAAAGTCAATGGTGATCCCATACAGTTGACTTTTTCCTAGTAAGGTGAGATTTTGGACTTTTGTGTAGAATCAAGATCTTCTCCTCAAATGAATGATGTAAATGGATTATATTGAGGTAGTAGAGACTCTTGAATCATGTCTTGAGTTTTGGATCCATGCCCTGATTAAAAGTCAACTATCTTGGTGAATTAGGTCAAAAACCCTAATTGTCGACCAGAGGACAATGATGACTGTAGACTTTGAACTGAGGTGTAATGTCCAGTGGATCTTGTCATATGAGTTATTTGAAGATGATTGATGTCTTTGAATGGTTCCCTGGGGCTTTTTAGGGTTTCCCAAAGGTGATCCCTGATTTTAGTCCTTGATAGGCTCCAAACCCTAGTCTGTTGATCTGAGTAATTCTGTACTTAGATGACTGGGTGTCTAATCAATCATAGGTGAAATAATGAAGCCTTTGAGTCTTATGATTGTATTAGAGACTAATCCCTCTATTGATTGATCCTTTGCCTGAGTTTTCTTGTCTTTGAACACCCTCGATTGAATGCCAGACTGCCCTGGGTACTTACTTTGACTTGATGAAAATCCTGAAGATATGTCATCTCAGGGGGGTCAAAAATTAGGGTATGACAGATGCCCCTATTTAAGTTTCTTTTATCTGGAGGTAGAGAGATTGATATCTCGATCTCTCCTGCGTAAAAGAGACTTAAATATCAAAGAATGCCCGAATTTTGGGCGCTCCTGAGATGATAAAATCTTTGCATGATTTGATCCCGTTGTCGCACTTGGCGGGGGATGAGGAGACAAACTCCTGTAGAAATACTTGATGTGGATTCTGGAGAATGGATGGCAGTGTAGGATGCGCAACCCATCTTCTTTAACTAAGTGTTAATACTTAGAAAAAGGTAAACAACCTCCCCTTGTTTCGGATGTCCATATCTCGAAACTGGTCTTAGTTGCGTTTGGACAATATCTCAGATAAAGAGAAAATTTCCAAAGGTTTGTTTCCTCATCAAACTTCTCATCAGCACTTGGAGACGAGACGCCATTTGATGGTAGTAAAGAAACTTCAAAGGTTTGTTTCCTCGCCAAACTTCTTACCAGCGCTTGGAGGTAAGATGCCATTTGACGGCTGTAGAGAAACTTCAAAGGTTTGTTTCCTCGTCAAACTTCTTACCAGCGCTTGGAGGTAAGATGCCATTTGACGGCTGTAAAGAAACTTCACCATCTTCCCTTTTGACTTGACGTCTTTGAAAGAATGTCATATGGCCTCATGATCTTTTGAGGGGCTAATGACTTTGTTTGAAGGCGGACGAACTGTTTTCGGGGTGAAAACTGCCATTCGTCAACTGATGCCTGGGGAATCAACGAACTGTTTTCCTAAGAGGAAAACTGCCATTCATCGACTCTATGGGGAGTTAAACATCCCAGAAACAGACAAACTGTTCGAAGAAACTGCCATTTGTCGATCTCTTGAGTATTTAACAGACAAACTGTCTTTTCTTGGGAAAAGACTGCCATTTGCCAATTGCTAGGGGAGCAAACTGTCTTCTACTGGGAGAGACTGCCATTTGTCGACCCTGTCATGAAAGAAAGTGAGCAAACTGTCTTCTGCTGAAAGAGACTGCCATTTGCTGACTTTGTTATGATAGAAAGTGAGCAAACTGTCTTCTGCTGAAAGAGACTGCCATTTGCTGACTTTGTTATGATAGAAAGTGAGCAAACTGTCTTCTGCTGAAAGAGACTGCCATTTGCTGACCTTGTTATGATAGAAAGTGAGCAAACTGTCTTCTGCTGAAAGAGACTGCCATTTGCTGACTTTGTTGTGATAAGAAGTGAGCAAACTGTCTTCTGATGAAAGAGACTGCCATTTGCCGACTTTGTTGTGATAGAAAGTGAGCAAACTGTCTTCTGATGAAAGAGACTGCCATTTGCTGACTTTGTTGGGGAATCTGAACTATCTTCTGGACGAAGACTATCATTCGCTGACTCCGCTGGGGAATCATTTGTCGATCTGCTGGGAGATTCTGAATTTTTCTTTGACAAGAAGTGGCACCTCTTGACCTTGCTGGGGAAATACCAAACCTGTAGGGAATTCCAAAATGCGAAGCAGACTATCTTATCTGAAGAAGACTGTCGAGTGTCGCTCTGCAGGAGAATCTCGACTGAGGAATTCCAAAAGTGAACAAACTATCTCCTTGAGGGAGACTACCATCTGTTGACTTGCTTGGTGAGATCCTTGTGTATGAACTGTTGTTTCGAAGGAAAAAGTTTCTCCGGAACTTGCAGGGGAAACTTGAGTTCATGCCTCTGACTCAGGCATTCACAGGATCAAAGCCTGATTCGGCTATGCAATTATGATGTAATGTATGCATGAATATTATGACAATGATAAAATGTAAAGTGAATGTGAATGGAATTGTCGCGGATGGAAAATCCTAAGATACGACTTGAATTCTTGTTGATCAGAAGATGTCCTCTTCTTGGAGTTCAAACTCTGTTGGGAATATCTGGTTATCAGTTGTCCGCTGTCCGAAGTAAGTAATATGAATTGAAGTAAAGATCTGTCATCGGGAGATGTTCGCAAAGCGACCTCATGGGGAAATATTGGTTCCCGGAGTCTCAACCGTTCTCGGAGCAACTGTTTGCATTCTTCCTATTGTTTGTAAACCTTAGAAAGAAATTTCACCTTTATTTTTTGCAAGTAAATTCATTTTATTTTTATGAAAACATTTGTTTCAAGAGAATGACTGTTTAAACTTAAAATGCATTTCAAGAAACTGAATAAGACTAGATTGCAAAGGAAAAGCACAAGGCTCAAATTATTATATATGGAATGGTAATCAGCCAAATGCTTGATTCCATGGAGTATTTACAAAGTTGGAAATTGGTAATTTTCGGGAAAAGGGCTACGATGAAACGTGACGACCGTTATCTTTCCCTTCCACTCCGAGTTGCGCTGTATTCGTGCTTCGTAGAAGATGACCTACTGCTGATGAATACTCCGCTATGGATTTTGAATGATCAAGTTTGTCCTGAACACAGTTACTTGCCATATATCCCTAACTTTTGCGTAAACTACCCCTTTCGGGTTTTAAGTCTACCGGGATTGATTAATATATATATATATATATATATATATATTTTATGTCTCTAATTTTTGCCTGAATCGCCCTTTTGGGTTTTCGATTCACCGAGACGCTCTTTTTTGCCTAAGCCGCTCTTTGCGAGTTTTCAACTTAGCGAGCTATTCTTTTGTTTATTTAGGCGAAGTATTTCTTGACTGCGTCGACGTTCACAGGACGGGTGAATTCTTCTCCATCCATAGTCGTGAGTATTAAGGCTCCTCCTGATAAAGCTCTCTTGACCACGTAGGGGCCGTCATAATTGGGAGTCCATTTCCCTCCCGAATCTGTGAGAAAAGATTGAATCTTTTTGAGTACAAGGTCGCCTTCTTTGATTGTGCGAGGTCGAACCTTTTTGTCGAAAGCTTTCTTCATTCTTTGTTGATATAGCTGACCGTGGCATAAAGCTGTCATGCGCTTTTCTTCAATTAAGTTCAATTCATCAAATCTGCTTTGACACCACTCGGCTTCTGTTAATTTTGCCTCCATCAAGACTCTCATTGATGGAATCTCAACCTCTATTGGTAGGACTGCCTCCATGCCATATACAAGGGAGAAAGGAGTTGCTCCGGTCGAAGTACGTACTGATGTACGGTAACCATGAAGAGCATACGGGAGCATTTCATGCCAGTCTTTGTAAGTGATGACCATCTTCTGAATGATTTTCTTGATGTTTTTGTTAGCTGCTTCTACAGCTCCATTCATCTTTGGTCTGTAAGGAGATGAGTTGTGACGTTCGATCTTGAATTCTTCACAAAGCTCCTTCATCATTTTGTTATTCAAATTTGACCCGTTGTCAGTGATTATCTTGCTAGGAATGCCGTAGCGACAGATGATGTGATTCTTGATAAACCTGACGACAACTTGTCTTGTAACGTTTGCATATGAAGCTGCTTCAACCCATTTGGTGAAATAGTCTATAGCTACCAAGATGAAGCGTTGTCCGTTGGACGCTTTTGGCTCGATCATTCCAATCATGTCGATTCCCCACATGGAGAAAGGCCAAGGGGAAGAGAGTATGTTGAGAAGAGATGGTGGCACATGAATTCTATCGGCGTAGATCTGACATTTGTGACACCTCTTTGCGTACTGGTAGCAATCTGACTCCATCGTCAGCCAATAATATTCTGCTCTCAGTATTTTCCTTGTCATGGTATGTCCATTGGTGTGAGTACCAAAGGAACCTTCATGTATTGCTCTCATGAGTATTTCTGCTTCTTTTCTGTCGACGCATCTGAGCAGAACCATGTCGAAGTTTCTCTTGTACAGAATATCTTCATTCAGAAAGAATCTTCCAGCTAACTTTCTCAAAGTCTTTCTATCTTTCTTTGACGTCCCAAGAGGGTACTCTTGCTTTTGAAGAAAGTTCTTGATGTCGTGATACCACGGTTTGTCGTCGATGATTGCTTCTACTGTGAACACATGAGCGGGCCTATCCAGGCGCATAACATCGATCTGAGGAATGTCATTCCAATGATTTATCCTAATCATGGAAGAGAGTGTGGCTAATGCATCAGCCAAGTTGTTTTCTTCACGAGGAATGTGATGAAAATCTACCCTGTCGAAGAATGGTAACAATCTTCTCGCGTAGTCTTTGTAAGGAATTAGCCCTGGTTGGCGTGTTTCCCATTCTCCTTTGATTTGATTGATGACCAAAGCAGAATCTCCATATACATCCAAGTGTTTGATTCTTAAATCCACGGCTTCTTCGAGACCCATGATGCAAGCTTCATATTCGGCCTCATTGTTTGTGCACTTGAAAGTTAATCTGGCGGTAAATGGAATATGGGTACCCTGAGGTGTAACAATGATTGCCCCAATTCCTCGTCCATAAGCATTGACAGCTCCGTCAAAGATTAAGCCCCACTGGGATCCTATCTCAGGTCCTTCGTCTGGTAGTGGCTCGTCGTAATCTTTCATCTTGAGGTACATGACGTCCTCGTCCGGAAAGTCGAAACTGGTTGATTCATGACCATTGAGTGGATGGTGAGCCAGGTTCTCAGCTAGAATGCTTCCGTTCACGGCTTTCTGTGCGTGATACTCAATGTCGTATTCTGATAACAACATCTGCCAACGGGCAATTCTCCCGGTTAAAGCAGGCTTCTCAAAGATGTACTTGATTGGATCCATATGAGAGATCAAACAAGTAGTATGTCGAATCATGTACTGGCGGAGACGCTTGGCAGCCCAGGCCAAAGCATAACACGTCTTCTCGAGCATGGAGTAGCGGGATTCACAGTCAGTGAATTTCTTGCTCAGGTAGTAGATGGCATGCTCTTTTCTCTTTGTCTCGTCTTGCTGTCCAAGGACACAACCCATGGAATCTTCTAAGACGGTTAAGTACATTATCAAAGGTCTTCCTTCCACTGGAGGAGATAAGATGGGTGGTTCGAGCAGATATTCCTTAATGCTGTCGAACGCTTTCTGACAATCGTCTGTCCAGACGCAACTTTGATTTTTCCGTAGAAGTTTGAAAATAGGAGCGCAAGTTGCAGTCATGAGATATATGAATCTTGAGATGTAATTCAGACGTCCAAGAAATCCTCTAACTTGT